>NC_068942.1:59813161-60114179 GCF_026419915.1 Harpia harpyja | reverse complement strand
CTCCTTCCTCTCTGCCCCTCTCCAGAAATTCAGTGATTCAAACCTGACTTGATTCAAGCATTTGATTTGCATTTCTCTTCTCAAAAGACTGGCTGCCTCAGTCTGTAGTGGAGTTTGAAGGCTCCATCAAGGCAATGAAATAACATTTATTTTTTCCATGAAGGAGAAGGGAGGTATCCTCATACTCTGTGTGATGGTGAAGTCGCATTGACTGTTAGCCAGTTTGTTGACTCCAAGGTCAAGCTTGATGGAGGGGAAAAAAAAATCAGATTTATTTCACTGCTAAAAAACCCAAAGGAAATAAGAAATCAATTTTTCATCTACTTAGTGAAGGTAAAGAATCGGGTCTATAAGAGTAGCTTGGGTTTAATATTGTTTCAAGCGAGAAAAACATATTGGTGAGAAAAGCGTGAAAAATTCTACTCAATGGTCAGACACTGAGTAAAGTAACTATTTTAGCCATGGTGAATTTTTATTGCCTGAACGGCACAGAAGAGAATCCAGGATACTCAGTTCCGTAATTTCACCACTTGTCTTGAATTTATCCTGCCTGCCAAATGCTTAAACATCAACTGCCTGTCCATGTTTGGGGCACGGGGTTTTGTGTGGGAGCAGATGAAAGCCTGAGGTAGGCCTGACTGCAGGCATACACAGAGGCAAGTCCTAGCAGTGAGAATGCACATCTTGGTGTCCAGGGCTGGTAGATTTGAGCGTGAAACAGTTCCACAGGCTTGAGCTCTATCTAGCGCATGTGTTTATGTAAGATATGACCTGGGAAGATATCTGAGAAAGATGGTAGAGACCTGAATGATCCCAACCTGAGAGTTTACTCTCGCTATGGGGGGCACTGCAGAAAGCCGCCTGACTGATGGAGTCAGGATAAGCTCAGTGACGTCCCGTAAAGGCAGCAGAGTTCACAGCAGTGAAGGTAAATATTGCACGAGCAGAGCTGAAAAAGAAGATCTGCTTTTCAGTCAAAGTGCGGCTAGAAGATGCTGCACTTTACTGCCTGTGCTAATTTGAACTCTGGCACCAAGAAGCCTTTTATATTATCTTCATCTTTGTCATCATGGGGGGCTATTTTAGCCTGCAGCAGCTAGCCAATAAATTTGGGTCAAGTGATAGCGGACTGCCCATTTAACATGGGCGTGTTTATATGGTTATAACAACAAGCACTTTACAACAACTGGGGTTTTACAGTGTGTGTGAAGCTGTGTTTGGTGCTGGTGAAGTGTCCCGTTGCCTCAGAGCTTCCTACCATGCATCACCATGTTGCTCAGCTTGGATCAATGAGCATGGAAAGAAGCGGGAACTTTTGGCATTTGTGCTGTACTCTGCAAGATAAGTAACAGAACATCTCTGTTACTGATACAATACAAGTATTTATTCATTCTGAAGCAGATGCCTGTCTCAGCCAAATATCTGCATGTCAGAGGAGCAAGGGAGAGGCCTTCTTGTAGCAACGATTGTAGATCTAGAAGCACTGGGATCTGTTCTGACCTTGTACACAAATACCTCACAGCTTGATTTGGATTTCTGCATTTCACCATTCATCTCTCAAATAACTTTTGTTTATATAAATTAAAATTAAATATTGACCTATATAAAGAAAATCATATATGAACAATACATATATAATATAGATAAGATATATATTTGCATAGATCATAAACTATATATTCTACTATAAATTTAATAGAATATATAATAAAATCTATCTATATTATATAATAATGCTCTGTGTGTTTATGTGTGTATGTATGTATATAAAAAGCTGATTAGCCTTGTAGACATAAGTTCCCTGATAGCTATTTTCGATGCGTTGTTGCTAGTTCTGTTGTTTCTGTTGTGATGTGTGTCTGAGGAGAGCTGCAGCTACGCCATGTTTGATGTTGACAGTTCAATTTGCTAACCAGTTGTTCTGTTTGGCATTCTCCTGAAGCTCTGGGACTATTGGGATACTGAGGAAATAGCTATGTTATTATTTTCTGAGAACATCTGCATGTTTGGAGATAGAAGGTTGCATGTATGACCTCTAACTGCTCAAAATCCAGAAAGTTAATAAATAGCACAAGGAATTAATTCTGAGAATGTTGTTATTTTCAAAGTAAATTGCATGGTTTAAGGGGGTTCTGCTGCTTCTATTTTAAAACTTGGAGATGGCAATTCTGGCAAGCTTAGCTCCAGCTATTTCTTGAAGGTAACAGAGGGCAAGTACTAACTTTTCAAACCTTTTCCTGACGCTTTTCTGGAGTAGTTCTCCTATAAATATTTTTTCTGTAACTGTAGCCAGCTAGATACTGAGTCCTTATATGATGACTGCAAGAATGGTGTTCTGTAGGTTTCAAACAAGCAACTTTGAACAGATTATACAGCTCTGCAACGTGTTTGCACTGAATTCCAGAAACAGGCTACAAGCTCTGAAGATATTCCATGTTAATCACCAGAGCAAGGGGGAAAATAGCATATGCTGACAGTTACCACCTTCCAGCCAGAACTGCACTTCAGTTATGCTATGTAACTATTAACCAACTTGTTCTGGCTTCCCAGTCCCAGACACATGAAAACATTTGTATGCAAGAGCCTGCCAAAGCCAGCTGGAGAGACTGCAGAGAGGAACATCAAACCCTTGCTTCAAGGAGGAGGGGTCTCCAGAATACCAGGAGCAAACAGCACCTAAAACGCGTTCTTGCACAACTCCAACCTGTAAGAGCTAAATTCAGCACCAGAGGCAGGGGGTTTTTTCTTCCTCATGTTCGACACCAGCCACCAGCTAGCAGTTCAGGAGTTTTATATCCTAGTTGTCATCCCATATTATTCTCAAGGCATTTCTAACTTCTTTAAGAGTACTGCATTGGTAGGGCAGAATAACCACTTTAAGGAATGCACAGTGTCCCAGTGACCTCTGCAGCACTGTTGAATCTTCATCCCTGCTGTGCAGTGGGGGAGCCTGCAGCTCAGTTGTGCAGGCTGGACCTAGCTGAAGTAGAAATGGTGTTTGCTGTGTAGTCTGGCAGTCTTGTTTTCTGAAGCAGCTGAAGATTGCAGGTATAAGCCATGGACCAGAGTCACTGTCTCAGTCCCTCCTTATGGCAGGAAGGAAAGACACAGAAAATCTGTCAGGAGGAAGGGGGAAATGTTAGAATGAGGAAAGAACAGGTACAACAATAAGCAAAAGTTTATTTCTATCTAATCAGTAGAGAGAATTTCAGAGTAAGCTTCGTCTGCAGTCATCTGATTCATAGACTTTAAGGTCAGAAGGGAGGACTATGATATCATTATTATCATCTAATCTGGCCTCCTGCATGTCTCAGGCCAAAGAACCTCACCCAGTCATTTCTGCACCAAACTCATAACTTCAGTTTGAGATATAGCATATCCTGAGCAAATATCTCCATAATATTTTTGAGTAACGTCAACTGTAGCCAAGTTTGCCCCTGTTCAGCCACCTCCAACCCCTCAAAACTTCAGTTTTAGAAAGGACTGTCCTAGTGATAATACTTAAAGCAGAGCTGAGATGTCACTGAGCTCAGCTCTGCCAGCTCTCGTGTCCTCAGCTGGGGCTACATGTAGTCTCCTAACCTCTAAAGATTCAATATCCGCCTCATCTACACCCCAGAAATAGTGATTTTGCTGTTTAATGGAGTGTTTTCTCGCCTCCGTGCCAGCATAGAGTCAGTTCTGATCTCATCCATGTCATTGGCCCTGTGCTGCAAACGGCTAAAGGAGCATCTCTTAGTTTAGGTGCTGAGTTTTCTCCTCACGGCTATTCGGAAGTGCAGGTTACAGTAACTGTGGATTTGTAGCAGAGTTATAATATGTTCTAGAAGGGCTAAGTGCTGAGCCTATATGGCGTTCTTGATGAATTTCACTCTTTCCACACCTATTCACAGATGGCTTTATATAGTCAGATCAGCTGAAAGGAAAGCAAACAGAATTCCAGCCCTAGTCACGGGACTGACCTGCTGATCTCCATTTATGTAGGCAATATCCCAAGAGAATAGATGCGGGTAGATGCTTTGTAGTTTTTCTCATGCCAGTGAGGCAGGCTAGGCGGTACGAAGCCTTCTATTTGTGTTTCTAAGGCTGTGATTCCTCAGCCACAGTGTTTACATTGGTTTCAGTTGCTTTCTAATGCAGTACAGAAAGCCACATGCCTATGTGATAAGCCAGAGGAGTTCAGTAGGAGATTTTGCAGCTGAGCAGGACATGTCAGTTTGAAGCTTAATTGGAGATGGAACACTTAAGTGCAGCAGCTGTCTGTGATTGCTGTGTTGAAAGAGGAAAGACTAGGTTTGTTTGGAGCAGTTCTGCAGGATGCTAAATAGCTTCTGAACTTAAAGCTGCTGGGAGGGAAAAGCACCAAGGCATCTCCCCACATCCAGCTCTTTTGAAGTGGAAAACATCAGTGGCAATCTTCAGCAGCATTATCTTGCCTTTTGCATTCAGTTCCTGGCAGCATGCTGCTGTACCACTGACAGGAGGCAAAAATGGCACTATAGCAATATAGCAGCAGTGGTGCAGCACTGTCCCAGCTTCGTGCTGCATGGTGATGTAGCCAGTGCCCCATGGAGCTGGCTGCACCCTGGGGAACCCAATTCTGCAGCTCTCAGACAGCAACCGGGTTCACCGTGTGGAGAAATTACCCACCTGAGAACTCGCATTTTCCACCATCAGTTCTACATGGCAAAGAAGTAAGCAAGGTTTCAGCAGTAGTACTAATTAACAGGAGCTGTAAATCTTTTCATGCGCTCTTAATTAGAGATCCCAGTTCTGTGTGGAATTTCCTGTCTGAATACAAAGGGGCTGAATAGAATTGGCAGTGTAAAACAGCAGGTGAAAAGGCTGGCAGGAGCAGACAGCAAGTAAGAATGAGAAATTTCATGATGCGCAAATGCATGGATTTGCTTGTTTCTCCCTTACTGTGATACCATCTGAAACCTAAGAAAGGCTCAGGGGATCACTGGACTATGCAGCACAGGAACTGGAAAAGTGATGATGAACGCCTTTAGGGGATCAGTTACAAAGTTGTCTTCTCAAAGAACAGCGTGGGATAAAATGGGAAGCAGGTTTGTTAAAAAAAAGAAGAATGTAGGAATCATTTAAGCAAAATCTCCAGCTTCTATGTTGACAATTTATTTTTTTGTGCCTGCTTAGAAACTTCTTGTGATTATTTTTATCGGAACTTCTGCCTCCTTTATTCTTTTATTTGGCCCCAATGTTAGGGAAAAAATGTAACACTTTCTGCTCTTGCAAGCCAGAAATGAACAGAGTTGGATGAGAGTAGTGTAGGGAGATTGCTGATGTATGTCTTTACTTCAACATCTCCATTTTCTAGCTGATCTACCCTTGATCAAGCAAAATAACGCTGGAGCACAGATATGACGTGAATCTTGCATGACGAGCTTCTTCATCTGTTATTAGAAGCAATTTGGTCTTAATTGTCCTTATGTTTGACAGATGAGACTGAAATCCTCTGCCTAATCTTAGAACAGATATAAACTGGTATTTGCATTATGACTGTGCTCGTTACACAAGAGGAAGAGGAGACTTTACGCTACTTTCTTCATTCTGATCTTGGTTACCAAGAATAAGAATTGTGATCCTGGATTTTGTAACGTGGATGCAGTCCAATTTACTTGTAAACTTCCTAGACGTATTACAGTAAATCTTGTGGAGACTGATTTGAACTTATCAGTTAGGATTCAATTTTTAAAAACTATTTAAAGTGTTCAGCACCTATTGTGAAGGAGTCCAGATCTGGGTTTGGCACCTAAAACTGCTTCCAAAATGTTCAGGTCCCAGCTATTCCTATAATGGCGTGGGAAAATTTTTTAATAGCTGCAGCTCAGTGTGCTCCTCTCCAAATCTAGCCATTTAGTTTAGTGCCTAAAAGGAGAGTAGAGATCCTGTCAACATATGTCCTGTAGCTCTATGTCCTCGTGCACATTACAGACTTTGTAGAAGTTATGCCATTTAAGTGCAGACTTTAGTCACCAATTTATTGAAGCTGGTGCATTTTCACATGTAGACATTTCAGAGAGCTTTAAACATGATTCACTTAAGAACATAGGAATGGAAGCTATTTCCCAGGACACGGGTGTAAATGTTTTCATGACCATTTCCTATCCGTGTGTTCCTGTGCCAATGTTGTCTTTCAAATAGTTTTTTGCCCTCTCCAGTGTAAGCCCTTTAATATATTTACACAGTGTAATTATCTCTCTCTCTGTTTTCATTTGCTAAACTGTGTGAGACAAGTTCTTTAGTATTCTGGTTCTCCATTCTCCTCCTCATCCTAGCAAGCCCTTGTCAGCTCGTGTTCCTGTTTGAATTAATCTTTCTTGGATGTGGTGACCAAAACTGTGCACAGATTGAGGTCTCACCATAGACTGATATCAAGATATTACTGTTTCCCCATCTTCGGGAATTCTCTCCTTGGTACATCCCAGGATCTTATTTCTTTTTGTGCTAGTGCATCGGGCAAGTACCCTTTCACTATATTCAGATTGACTGTCTATATCCTAGACCACTTTCTCTCATACATAATTAATGAGTCCCTTCATTATAACAAATGTATCTGTCCTTAAATGCCTGATTGTGAACTTACATTGTTTATTACATTTCGTCTCATTTCTGTTACTCCAGTCTTCAAGATTAACCACTCCTTTCACTATGATCTTCAAAGCTTCCTTTATATACCCAGTTCCTCCTAATTGTGTGCATTCAGCAAATACCATTAACATGTTCATTTCTGTGCCATGATCATTATTTAAAAATATGGATAAAGGTAGTCTTAATCATGTAGTCTTAACCAAGAAATTCTACTTGTAGCTGCTCTAACCTAATATTTCTCTTAAAACTCAATGGCTATCTTCCTTTTAGCTTGGTTTTTACTTCTGGCTTAATACTGGTATCAGTCTCCATTTTAACTCCTTCCCAGGTGGCACCACATTAAACGCTTTTTCTAATACAAACAGATCTATTTTTTATCTAGAAAATCTGTTGTCAATGAAACCTGTTGGGTTTGGCTGGAACAAACTACTTCTTTTAAAGCTAGCTTCCATCCCCTTTTTTATCTTATGCTTTTCACTTTTTTCTTCCAAAGTCTTGCATACTATTGTGGTCAAACTTCAGCCTTGTATTTTCTGAAGTAATTTTTACCCCTTATAAGTATAGTTACTATATATGCTCTTCTCCAGTTGTATGGTACCATCCCCATCTGAACTGATTCCTTTAAAATCCTTGTGATGAAAGCTGTAATTATATATGTCAGTTCTTTCAGAGTTTAGGAAGGGAGCTTGTCAGACCTCCTGATCTGAGCACAGTAACCTCTCCAAAATGTTTTCTTACCTCATTAATGCTAATTTCCATTTCCAGTCCCTCCTTTTGGTTATCTAGCCTGCCTCCTGTGCCCTTATCACTACGCTCTACATCATCATTCTTACTAAAAAGCAGTGGCAAAGTATTCATTAGCTTTGGCACAATGTCTAGATGTGTTAATGTTTGATTATCACCACAGTCCCACTTCCTTGCTCTTTATATATGTATCTATGTGGTTTGCTTTAGCTCCAGTACGTAACATTACCACCAAAGATTATTTCTGAGACAGGTAAGGCCCACCGAGACCCAGCTTTCCAGGTCAACTAGTCCTGTGTTGGCTTTATTGAGCTTTTATCTTCAGTAAGAGTTCTAGCTGTAGGGGAGAATTAAACTGTGAGACTGACAAAACAAGTGATCTCTGTAACAAACAAAAATATCCCTTATTTTGGTGGCTTAAACATTAGACCAGGGATGAAGCTAATCCTGCTTTGAAAATCAAAAGATTAGGGCAGGATCCTTTTCTGTCAAGTTTACGTGCTGACCAGTGCGTCCATAGCTAAACTAACATTTGGGATTGAAAGGAAGAAATGAATCTTCAGCACTTGTATTGGTGCAGTGGCACAACCGTATTACCGCATCCTGTGCACTCTGGTCAGGTGAGGAACATGAGAGGAGCTGCAGCTGGGGCGTCCGACGGTGGGAAGAGGGGCTCCATGCGGATGAGGGGTCTGATGTGCCAGGGAGCTGTGGATATGGTCAGGAGTCCCTTTTCACTCTTCTTCCGCTTCTTTTTCCCTCCTTACGGCCTTCTGCTTCGCCACGCCTGAGGATACAGGACCTGTCTCCACAGCATCCCATGCTTAGCTCCTCATAGGGGAGGGTGGGAACAGGAGAGGAGTTGGGGCCAGGGTCCATTTCTACCGCAGGGAGGGGAGAAGCAGGGCTAAGAAAGACAAAGAGAAGAGCAGGAAACAGAGGCTTTCTGGTCCTCCTGCTGTTAAGGGTATGGGAACTGCTATTTGCAGGAGAACCTCCCACACCCTTGGCAGGACTGGGGCAAGGACCAGAGGGCTGCAGCAGGTAGGAATCAGCTGTTCGAGGTAGCGCAAATAATCTCTGTCTCTGGCACAGGGCAGCAAGCAATCTGCCATGCCTGGCAGTCCAGTACTGTTGGCTTGCTGTTTGCTTTTTGCTTTTAGCTGGCTTTACATATGCAGACACAAACATGCACACTGGCATTCAGAAGAGGCATAAACTTGCTGAGTGTAGACTGTGAGATTGTGACCTCTGTGAATGCAACTGCCTGCAGGAATCTCCTTGCTGGTTGAAATCTCAGTGTGGATAGCATTTGAGAAGGTAGGTGCCTGTAATAGACACCTTTTGGCTCCAGTCCTAGGGTTTGTTGCTCATTTTCACAAACATGGTAATTACAAAGTGCACTGTTTCCTGAAACATCCTAAGGTGGATTTTGGAGCAATGGAATAATTTAAACGTATGAGCAGCATAAACACATAACTTAACACTTAGTTGTCTTCAGTGCTTCGTAGCAAGAGTGAGAAGTGAAGTGTAGGACAAGAGGAGATCAGTGGTTACTACCAAAGGGTAACTTATAATATAAAATGAACATGTTGAAGTAGGTGTTTCAGCAGGTAGCTGTTTTGGTTACTATCTGAAATGCAGATAATGTGTAAGCTTAGACTTGCCACTTTCCCAGGTTTCAGGTTATGTTAAAACAGACTTTTAAAAGTCTTGGGTTTCTGGCAACATGAAGAAGATGGCTTTCCACAGCAACACTGGTGTGGCCAGAGGGAGCAGAGTAGCTCAGAGTCTGTATTCAGACTGATCTGGTAGATCTTCGTATCTTTTGAAAAGATGGGGTATATGCCATACTGTCATTAACTGCGGACGTCTGATAGTACTTAAAATAATCTGTACAACTATCTATACAACTCTGTCTCTACACAAAGAATAGGCACAGGCAGCTGCCAAGCTTTAGGCCATTTTCCATATGCTTTTTTTAAGTATGTCCCAAATTTAAAATGAATCCTCTTTTTCTGAAAATTTTTCATGTGTTTGCCTAATGGTGAGTGTGGTGCTGAGATATACATGTTCTTACAAGAAATGTGTGGCAAGAAGAGTGTCAGTTTTGAATGAAGTGAAATAAATTCATGTTCTTGCATAAGCACCAAGAATATTCTTGATTCTCTTCACCGAAACTTATAGCCTGGTCTTCCTGAGATGCCCAACAGAAACGTTCTTCATAGCAGGTTGTGCCTGCTATGTTCTGCCTCCACTAAACACGCATTTGCATGCTTTGTGGTAGGCATGAGTCTTCAGGAGGGATTGGGATGGAAAGGGAGCACATGCCAACACGCAGAGTACAGAGAGGCACGTGGTCCATCTGGCAGAGCAGACAACTGGAGGGTGTTAGTGCATTTGACAAGCCAGCCAGTGTGCCAGCCTCATTGCTTCGCTGCACTTCAGAGCGGCACAACACTGTCTCCAGCACAGCAAGCTGGCTCTGGAAGTGGGACACGAGGTTGGCCCAGGGTGCTTCCCTGCGCCTCCTCTGTGGCAGGCCCTTCACCAGCCAGCCAGAATTAGGATCTGGGTGGGAAAGCTTGCACAAAAGAAGTAGGGGAGCTTTACTGGAGGCTTTGCTTTCATGAACCCATCACTCCTCCTCTCCCGGATTGATTTGTTTGTTCAGGCTTGGTTGCCTCCAGCAACACATTATTAGCGTGAACTATGGTGTATCCTGGGAGACCTGCAGGATTCCCTGCAAACCTTTTGAGTTCTTCGTCTCCCAGGACTGAGACACAAAGGCATTTCACTCTGTTGATGCAGTTGCATGTACATTGTTCCCTTTCTTTGAATGTTGGTGTGTCTCTTCAGCAAATGCTGTAACTGGACTCCACAGTCTTCAGCTTGCTGCTTCATCTCAGTCAGTAGAATATACTTTCTTGATAAAGCCACCAGGCTGCACTGCTTTAAAGGCTGTATTTGAAACCATGCTTAGCTGAGGAGGTTTCAGCAGGGCTGTGCACTTGTTATCTCTGTACACAGAGGTCAGTCCTTGCTGATGGTAGACTTCAGGCTTTCAGGGTAAATCTGGCCTTAAGGTAAATACAGATTGCATCATTCATGAGCAGCTTTCTGCTTGGTTTAGCATGGCTACAGCAGCAGCAAAGATACAGTGACATGGATTAGCAACATGGGTACCTACTCAGGGCTCTGCTAAGACCATGCATCTCTGCTAAAATCTGTGCCACTGCAAGTTCTTTGGATATAAACAACTGTTATGATAGCCTCCCCATGATGTGGTCAAACCTTGCAGGTATGTTTTCCATCTCTGCTTGGTTTGAAATTACAGGACTCAATGATTTTCCTCAGAAATCTGCCTCAGCTCCTTTGGCTGTTCTGTGTCCCAGGCTTGCAGGGACCAGCCTATATGTCACAGCATAGTTAAAACATCATGAAAAGCACTTGATTTCCTGATTAGTCACGTATGTGTCCAGAGACGGACAGCGTCATATGAACTGATCTCCCATAAAGGTCAAGGCAGGTTAGCTAAGAGAGGTCAGTGCTCCAGCAGTTCAGACATCAACACCAGATGGCATCTCAATAACAGAGCTGAGTCAGAGGCAAGGCACGTGAGTGTTCCCGTGAGTGTGATGCTGGTGGTAACGGGGGGCAATTGGGAGGGCGAGGGGGTTAAGGAAATACAGAGAAGGTATCTTGAGTGTGATCTACTTTCACCAGGCAGTTCAGTTAGCAAGAGACTTCGATGCTGAAGAGCTGTGCAGTTTCTTGTGTGTGCTCACATTAAGGCTGCGTGCATTTTGCAGGAGTTTTGCAGCGAAGGACACTGGGCGCAGCTGGTTTCTAGAAGCTGTAATGCAGAGCTGTGGGCACGCTAATGGCCGTGCCCCCTGCCCTGCAAGGCTGCCCTGTACCTGTGCGGAGCTGGCTGCTGCCTGCGGCTGAGGCTTCAGCTCTGCCCTCCATCCCCTTGCCAAGCTGCTCCTGGCCTGGCAGGGGGCTGGGGTGATACTGGGGCAAAAGGGTTAGCTGTGCTCTGCTGAGATTGACAGTCCAGCTGCGTCCACAGAACAAAATCGGTTTGTCTCGCGCATCTGAACAACCCAAACCTGAACTAATGGAGCAAACAGGTGTGAAGGGAGAAGGGTTTTGCCTGAGCCAGTAGCTCCTTGTCTGCTGGATAAAAGGAAAAGCAGGTCAGTAGGAGTCAACACATCCCCCATCAGACGGCAGGGAGAGTTTGCTTCTGCAAGCAAAGGTGCTTGAGATTAACCCGTTAATTCCTGGGGCTCTCTTCCAAGGAGATCTCAAGTCAAACAGCATGGGACCAGGTCCCATCAGGCTTCTCCTCCTGGACTTGGAAACCCAGCTCATGTGTCTCTTGATTTCTTTTTCCGGGGAAGAAGTGAGGAGGAAGGAAATATCAGGATGGACAGCTAGGCTATACTTTTTCTGCATTTGAATTCTTTCTTACTATGTTAAGTAGTGAACAGCTTTAATCCATGTGCTCCAGCCCATGCCCTGCTTTACAGAAAAGTTTCAAGGTGGCTCTTGAGCCTCCTGGCTGCCAGTACTTTCTGAAGAGAAAAGGGAGCCAGCAAAGGCTTCCTGGTGAAAAGCAGCTCTATTTCAGGTATGGTAATTGTAAATGATACTGCCTCCTTACATGTTCTTGCAGTTTTAAGGAGAAAAGGCTATGTTTCACTTGCTGATCTTTGTACGCTTCTAGAAAGACTTTGTATTCTTTCTCAGAGGTGACTCTTTTTTCACGATACAAAGTTTATGCTTCAGTTAGTGAAGTCCATCCAATGCTCTGGGATCATTTTGGTTGGAAACTGCTGTATTGCATGTAGATAAGATCATAAGTGAGGTCATTCTTTTCCTCCAGAATTGCCAGCCTTATGTGTTTACTAGATTTTAATAAAGCACTCTTAATACATTTTCTGAACAGCCCAACAGCCTGTCTGTTGTACAAACTGCACTGAAACACCATCTTAACAAAGCCGAGTAAAACTTCTACCTGTGTTGGCTTCATCCAAATTTCTAGTGTTGTCCAGGATTTCTTTTGCTATGCTACGTGACTTTTATACACCTATGATGCAGAGATATTCTGGGCAGAGATAAAACTTTGCCTTCAATTGCTGAAATCTCTAAAACCCATCACCTAGCTCTAAGAAATGCTCTTTTACCCACAAGGTCCCTTTTCCTTTCTTCCACCTCAGGATTTTCTCTCTTCCTGTCCATTTTTCCTCTTCTGGGTGCTGCATTACTTCTATTCCTTTCCAATTTAAAATAACTTAAATGCTTAAGAAATGTGATGCAGATGGCTTCAACTTGTTCCTAGTGGGTGAACCTGCTGCACCTTGCCTTCTGGCAGTGAAGGTAAAATGGGCAAAGGGATTGTCATTCCCCTTTCCTTGGCAGAAGACCCCTCTGCAAGCAGAATTTCTTCATGGTCTGCTTAAGAACTTAAATTGCCGTTCATTGACTGGATAATTACAGTAACACTGTTGCAAAGTCATGAAGTAATGGTGCTCTTTGAGAAAATACATACCAATTCTAGCAGTAGCTAATGCTGTAGTGAAGTGCCCTGCAGTGTCATCTAAATTTCATCAGTGATGATAATTTTTGCACCTTACAGGAATCTGAAACTGCAATGTTTTTGTAGCTGTTTTCTCTTTCTGTATTGTGCTCTAGGGGTTTGACACTCCTATCTGGATTTCTACTGTTGCATAAGAAAAGTGTGTTATCTTTAAAATTCAATTTTCTGGATGAAAATTTTATGGATATTTTCATTTTTTAAAATTCATTAAATCATTCCCCCACCCCCAAAAAAATCTTCATTTCCTATACTCTAACACCATGACTCTAGTCCCACTTAAATTAGCATAAATTGGGAAAATGCCACTCAAGTCAGTGAACAAGTTTTTGAGGCAACTGATCACTACGCTTAACAGTGTAATCACTTACAGTGCCCCATGCAACATGCTAGAGAGACACATAATGCAGGCAAATTTGCTAGTCACACCAAACCTGTCATATAAACAAAATGAAATTGTAAAATAAGTTCTTGTGCCATTTTTAATCTAATTGCATAGTAATTGTCGGGAGGTAAATATTCCTCACTATTTTTCCTCAAAAAATTTAAGAACCTAACACTCCCTTTATATTCCTTTAGTTTTTTATGTTAAAAGCCTTCAACTCAGAAAATCACAGCTCTGTTTGGAAAATGCTATGTTCTGTATTTTTTCATATAAATGGAGCTGGCTCTGCGATGTGTTTAAGAAAGTTAATTTCCACATTGACTATGTGCAACCAAAAGGGAAGATGTTTAAAAAGAGGAAAACACAATGGTAAATATACAGAAATATTTAAGGTCTCCAAGCTGTGTGCTGAATCTGCCAGTATAGTTTATTTTAAGGTAAATTTCAAGTTAACAGCTGTACAAAATAGAGAACAAATGGTGAAAATATGAATTCTGTTGAAAAATAACTGCTGGAATCGCTAAGGTAATGAACTACAGCCATGGCATGTCCCTTGCTATCTCATGTCCTCTGTGATGAATAGCAGGACTATTGATAATTCTTTTTATTACTAGCACTATAAGGATAAAGTCATTTTTAATTCCTGTGATGAGGTAAGATGGTGGGAACAGTGAAGATCCTCCAACCTAATTTTCTACTCTATGGTTTCTTCCGCAGAAGTTTGAATACAAAGGCTGCCTTTATCAACTGCATGTTTATTTTCCTCAGCTTCTCATACTTTATAATTTGGCTATGAACTTTAAAGAGCATCAAATGGAGCAGAGATTAGAAATTAGCACCCTTTGTGTCCTATTGAAAGCAGAGCAGCCCCTCCTCCTTAGGCACTGCAGCGTTCTTTGCTAATAAGGCTGACTGAACAAGTCTTCATTAAACTTCATGTTGCTGGGCTGGAGAATTTGTTTGGCCCCATCATCCGTTCACACCATGACCTGGACAAATCAACCGTGATGCCTCAGATGTGAAAAGCCTTTGTTTGGCTTCTCGAGTTCTTAACACAATTAGTAGCTCTGCAGCTCGTCTCCTTGGGCAAGGTAGGGTCACACCATCCCTTGGTGTAACTACTGCTCTCAAGGTAAGTCACTTGGAGCATCCCTCAAGTGATTCAGTAGCATGTGATTTTAGCCTTGTAACTCCCAACCCCACGGAAATGAGTGGCAGATGCAGATAAAGCTGGTAACACCCAGTTGTCATAGTCACTCTGTACTGTCTGTGCTGGCAACCTGCTAGGAAATGTAATGGGCCAAAATTTCCTCTAAATTGGTGTAAGGAAACTCGGTTATGCAATATGTCTGGTTATGCAAAGGGTGACTGAGATTTTTCTCCATTTCCAAACACTGTGGTCCAGAAGTTCACCACCTCTTTTTTTCAACCAGGAGTAAGTTACAATAGGTGTGACTTCTGTGTATCATGGCAGACTACACACGAGTCTTTGATTAAAAATCACCTTCCACTTGAAGATAAAGCTATTACAAATAATACCAAATAAAGCAGACAGCTTTTTGTAATAGTCATTAAAGCCTTAGGAGTTGTTTCACAAATATGTAATACCTTGAGCATGTCAGAGTTTGCTTTGCTCCAGAAGAATGAAAGGCCAGAGTTTTAAATTGTATTTCTTCATCATAAATCCTGAGGATGATGCATTTACTTTGGCACTGGTTTTGCTGCTTCTTCAAATTAGGTCTCTGTTCCCTTCGGTGTTACTGCACTGGAGGGAGTGGTATGATTTCCATTCACTACAGTCAGGAGTTAAGATTTCGGGTTTCTTCCCCCAGGCACTAGTTGAAGCCTTTCCCTTTTCTGTGCCTTAAAGTCACAAGGCAGTGGAAGCATGCAGCAGGTGAGCCAGGGCGCTCCCTCTTTCTGTGTGTCTATGCGTATAATTATATATATTTTTATATATGTGTGTGTGTGCATGTATACATGCTCTTATTTGTAGATTCTTGCAGGACATCAAACAAAAATCTAAGTTGCATTTTTTGTTGAAAAGGATGGGCAAGCATCAGACAAACCGAACCGAGTGGCTGTTGAATCAGACAGGTCTTAGCGGTGCTACAAATAATACCCCTGTCCCACCCCGGCTTTCTAGCCCACCTCGATCCCTCTCTACGCACACAGATCAAGGCCTCCTCAGCCCGCAGCACAAATTGCTTCGCAGCATGTGGAGAACAGTTTTCTGTCATGTAGCATCCAACCAGTGCATGAGGAAAATAACATTCTCAGACTCTTCTGAACCAGCCTCATCTTTGAGGAGGACAGAGCTCCTGCCTGCAACTCAGAGTCAGAGAAGGGCTTGCTTACATGTGATAGGACATGCATCCAAAGGGATCCATTTCTAACCATAGCAAGGTTGGCGTGGATTTGAATGGCAGGCATGGTTAGGGCACCTTTGGGGGTGAAGGAGGCATCTCTCAGAGTCCCCAGCATGAGAACTGGACCAGCTAGGCAGAAGTCTGTGGCCTGTGAACTTCTCTACACATTCTTCTCACAGACCTTAAACGCTTACTGGCAACACACTGCTTCAGCCATGTGGAAACATGTAACAAGCAGAAACCCATCTGAGACCATGTCTCATAGAGCTCCCGGATATTAGTGGGTTTGGCTTTTCATATTTTTAGTCATGAGAAGCTGTATTTTACTCTGACTAGTGCCTGGATTGAGCCACGTGTTATATAGCTGATTATCTCGCTTTCAGTTAATCTTTACTCCCAATGTATCTTGATGCCTTTCATTCCATGTGTGCTTTTTTTGCTTTGAATATATCCGGGCCTAAACCATCTCGTCCTGCCAGGGTGGTACTCTAGAAACCCGTTCTGGGCCACTGAGCTTTAATTTTGCCATCTTTTCCTCCCAAGAAGAGGATCCTGGGACGGCTCCTGTTCAGAAGTCGCTGGTTGCAAGATAAAAACACAAGCCAAACGCGGCTGATGGGATTGTGTTTAGCTGAATTGCACAGGCTGGGCTTGGTTCCTTCTCTCTTTCTCAACTGCTGCAGGATGAACACAGGCCAGCAGTGACAAGATACTGCTTAAGAGCAAGTCCTTATCTGTTACCTATGCTTCAAATGCCTCAGGAAACAGAGTTGAAACAGACTTTCATCCAGGTTTCATATTTTGTAAGGATGAATATGAATAAAGCCTGGTGAGGTGTGATGAAAAATAGACCTTGTCACGGGTAGCTGGGAGAGCTTAGGGACTCTTCAGCGATTTGTTCTGCGGTGAGATCCATTAGGCTGTTAAATAGGCGCCAGCAGTAAGAGTAAAAGCTCCACTGGTTAGCTATCTACAACGATATCTGCCAAAGAAGCGTCAAACATCAAAAGGACAATCTTGGAAGGGGTGAACTAGACACCCGACATTGATCAGCTGTTTTTAGTTTTTCTGCAGGGGTTGTTGGAAAAGTTTTGTGGCTGTGCTGGTTTTGACAGAACTTCTGTCAAGGTCCAAGGTGGGGTTTTGACAGACTGGACCCAAACTGGCAATAGCAGGGCAGGTAGGGTCCTTCTCTAGGATGAAGGACATGAAGCTCAAGTTGAGCTCTTGTGTAAACAAGAATAGGGTTTAACCTAGGTTTCCCGCAGCCAAGCAGAAAGCCTGAGTCACCAGCCTAACAGGCATTTTGGAGTGAGTTTATCCTTATGATTTTTCACAAAGGCTGTTCAGAGTCTTTGAGGTGTTCAGCTTAGAGGTAAGAGCAGCACTTTAGTGCATGTATTTTTGGGAAAGCAGATATTTTTTTTTCCACAAATATGATTCTACTCCTAATTTGAGTTAATTGCTGTGCACATTTTAGAAGTCTTGTTATCAGACAAAGGGTCAAGGGACTAATACCACATGAGGAAAAAACTTTGTTTCCTGAGAAACAAGTTTGCTTCAGTATGTCCACTACATCCCAGCACCCCATGCAGTGCTCCGTTGTGGTGGCCAGATTAATTATGGACTTTAATGGGGAACAAGAAACAAAAGAGGGTGTCTAGGGGAAGATGACTTCATCTCCCTGCTCATCTTACATTGCTGTTTCACACAAAAAGATCGAGGCAACAGACAGAACAGCAGAAAAAATTATCTGCATAAAGGTTTCCCTTGGCTGAGGAGAGGAAGGGTAAAATGAGAAAAGGATCATTGTTCATCTGGAAAGTCACAAGAGCAGGCCTGAGTTTTCATCTTTTCCAGACAGTGTGTTTGTTTAAGCCCCACACCTTTAAAAGTTTTTATTCAAGCAGTTTGTCCTTGGGCTAATTTCTCCATCTCGTTCTGCCTTAGCCTCAACTTGCTACAAGCCTGGGAATTTTTAGCCTCTGTGAAACAAAATGTGCTTTTTCTTACACTGAGAGAGAAAGCCTTATCTGCTATATGAAGCTGTTACAACAAGGTGCAGGATGAAAGTAAAGCAGTGAAAGCATTGCATAAGGGACAGCTTCATGGTTCGCAGACCTGGGGGTATTAAAAAACAAATGTGCCAGATCTGCCACTAATTGTCTGATTTCAGATAAGTAGTATAGGCTCAAATTTGCAAAGGCCCAGATGGAAAGGTTGGCACAAGGAGGGACAGTATGTGGCCACTCTTAATTTGTGGGTTTTTTTCCTGAGGAGAGGCATCTAACCAATGATTCTGTCCCCTCGACTGCCAGCACAAAAGTACCCCGTCAGTAAGGCAGTCATGTCTCTTCTGCAGGCTGGCAGGCACCAGCTATGCTGCATGCTGTTCTGCTCCTATCTCACCTGAAAGACTCCTGTACAACACACTTGTCCCTATAGTACCTGATCACATAGTCATTCATTCCATCATCTAGTCCCCCTTTCATCATTTAATTCACACTCGCCATTAGACCAAAACTCAAAAGTCATAGCTTGGTCTTTCCTTGTTGATTCTGCGCACTGTCACGCTCCACCATTCAAACCATAAAGCCATTTGCCTTCTGCCGTTCATTCAGTGTACTTAAAATGATTTCTATACTGCTTTATTTTAATGGTTAAATATCAAATCAATCCTGTATTTATAAGCCAGATACTTTCTGGCATGATTTCCAAATTATCCAGATCACCTAGCCTTCAAACAATCTGTTTGTTTTCCTTAGTGTATCAAAATCCCAAATACATTTTGTTTCTCCATAGTAACTGCTAAGGGGAAATGAGAAGAACCTGAGTAGCCCTAGAAATGTCACAATGGAGTGGAAGGATGCTGGCTGTTCCTCGGAGGTGCTGACAGATTGTCCCTGTGGTTTTCAGTCTTACATCCCAACTGCTTGGGGCAGGGGTGAGGGCAAGGACAGAGACGACATAGGCTAAAATGGGACATCTGGGAAGACCTAGAGGTGTATTTGGCAGGTGGAGCACTCTGTGTTGGTGAACCTGCCTGTTTGGTGGGGAGGTTAGGTTTCCTTCTTTCATTTGGCTTTTATGGGAAGAACTGGCAAGAACTTCCTGGATCGTGAGGTCTAATCCCCTGCTATCACAAATGGATGTATGCTGTTATCACTGTCATACGTTTGTCTTGTTCGGTCTTTAAAAACAGGATTTTTATGCCCTTCATTTTCCTTCTGTAAGACTGCGCTGGGATCTCATATACTTCCAATGGTCAGAAACCACCCTCTAATTTCTGTCCTTTAGTTTGAGAGAGGTGTAGAAAAATATTTCCAAGGAGATGCAAAAGCAGAGATTTGAAATAAGTGACTGACCGACCGACTGACTGACTGACTGACTTCTTTAAGTACTTTGCATTTAAAAGTTATCTCTGTATTTACCCGATCTGGAGTAAATCCAAAAGGGTTCACCTGAGGGACAAAAGAAAATCGCGGTCGTAAAACCAGCTGGTGTCTGAAGAGTTAACTGGTCACGGTGATTCAGCTGCTGACATAGGGAGCAGCCTGCTGCATTTCTGGCAAGGTGATCGGTTGAAATGTTTTGGGAGTCGGTTTGCTTTAGCTTTGCCCCCCAAAAGGTAGCTTTTATACAAAAGAGGAAAAAACAAAACTTGGGCTTTTTGTTTGGCAGGGTTTAACCCGAAGCGTCGCACCCGTTCAGCCTGCTGCTCCCAGCCTTTCTGTCCGTCTCCCACCTCCTGCTTTTCAGGGTGTGCCAGATCTGCACACAACCTGCTCGCTTTTTCATCTCTCTGCCCTGCCCACCCGGCGGAGAGGGGTGGATTGGCAGGCGGCGAGCCAGGGCTCCTGCTGCAGCACGCAGGGTGCATACCTCCCGCTCAGCTCCCGCGGCAGCCGGCCGTGGACAAACGCAGGCAGGGGCAGCCGGCCGCGCTGGCACGCCAGCGGCTGGCACCGCGACGCGAAAGTTGGCTGAGCCCCGGGTAAGTGCGGCAAGGAAGGAGAGAATCCATTCATCTGAGCGGTCCGGGGTTAGTTTTTCATACCGGTGGGAGGAGGAGCGTCCGAACTTCGAGTAGAAGAAAGGTCCCGTAGCAGCAGGGGCCGGTAAGTGGCCGGGTAGGCGGGTGGGTAGACGGAAGGGTGGCTGATGGATGAGCTGCAGGGAGAGAAGCCTGGAAGAAACGTCTCAGCCCGTGAAGACCAAGACGATTGGACACTGAACACGATACCACTGACTTGGGAAAGTTTTATTTACAGGAGGAGTTCGGTGCTGTGAACACTGGGAGGATGAGGCAGAGGTTGACTTCTGGGCCTCCGGGAACAAGTGATTAAAAAGGGGATTGTAAGTTGTGTGTATACAACTAAATCGGCATGTAACGTTCTCCTGTGCCTTATTCGCAGCGCCTACTGCACCGGTACAAGCGCACCGTGTTTTAAAGCCGAGGAGGATGTGGGGGAGGAGGGCGGTTTGGTTCATGAACTTTTGTGGGAGGTTATTTCTTTTCTGATCAGACGGAGGAAAAGTAGGCTGTTTCCTTGTTGATAAAAGCCGCTCTGTGGCATAAGAAGATAAACTGAAACATACAAAAAGAGCTATATTAATTTTCTCCAAATATTGCTGAAGGGATAATGGAAATCTGTGTTTGTGCCCACTGAGGTGTTCAAGAAAGGGAAGGTTTGGAAGCAGGTTTTGCTGTGAGATTAACAGCTCTGAGCTGCTCTGTATAGAATTTCAGTGGGTGAGTGAGCAATTCAGATTCGTCAAGTGCTGCATTGTTAGGGGACTTCAGTGTTTTGGTATTTGTTGAAAACACAAGACATGCATTGCCCTTGTGTATGCAGGAATAAGCAGCTGGATTTACACATAAGCGTACATTCGGAACCAAGTTCTGAAGTGCAAAGAGCAAAATTCAGCTATGTTGTGATCTATAAGAAAGGATAATTTGATGCAACTCCTTTCTTTTCCTTCCTTTTATTTTTAAACAGCAGTTTGTACTGCAGTATCATGTGTGGGACCATGTATGTCTGAGCACTTTGAGATCAGGTTGTGTGAGGACATCCTCACAGATATGATTGTATTTGGCCTCCTGAATACTGGCCTGGCTTTCTTTGTAACTTTTATTTTCCATTCCTTACAGCCAATTCCAAAATGCTCGATTTGACATCAACTCTCCATACTTAATCTAGTTACATTAATGTTTTTCTGTGAGGGAGCAGCACTAAAATTCATTCTGCTATTTCTAAATTCAACACGCAACAGGGGAGTGAGATGGAGCTACTTAAATAACTGTTGCTGGTTTTTTTTCCCATGCAGATTAAAAGGTCAAAAAGCTTTAAAGTGATCACATAGCTGGAGCTTCTGCGTATCACAAACCATAGCACATACCTGACTTAGTTTCTGTGAGAACTAGAATAATCTTACCTGCCTAAAGCACTCCCGTGACGTGGGACTTCACCGCGCAGAGTTTTTGGTAAATCAGTTCCATGGTTAATTGCTCTTGCTGTTAAAACTCTGCATGATTTCTAATCTCAATTTCTCCATGTTGCTTTCCAACTATCACATATCACTTATTAGATCACAGCAATTTTTCTTTTATAGTTTTCTTTGTAGATGCTTACAGACTGATTGTTCCTGAATCTCCTGCAGAGCAGATTAAATAGATTGAGCTTTTGTCTTTTGCTGTGTGGTAGGGTTTTTATTCCTTTATAGTTGTTGTGGGTCTTTTCTGAACCCTCCTCAGTTTTTCTACATCCCTGAATTCTGGGCAGAAGATCAGGTCATAGTGGTCCACCAGGAATCAGGCCATGCTACATACACAAGTGAAACGATTTCCTTCTACTTCATGATTCTCTCTTCCTAAATCCTAATATTACATCAGTTCTTTTAGCCTCAGGATTGCACCAGAGGTGATAATCACCCAAATCTTTTCCAGAATCACTGCTTCTAAAGGTGACCTCCATCCCATAACGTTGCCCTACTTCCCTCCTTACCTTAGTGAAATCCATGCACGTTATCCCCAAGTACATACTACTGAACACACCATTCGTGGTAAAACACATTTACAGATGACAGTAAATGAGATGTACAAAATTATTTCCATCTAAAAGTGACTCCTACTGGCTCAATGTGGCAAGAGAGGCCTCATTTTGTCTCCTTAGCAAAATTGCTGCTCGCAGAATACTGGAGTTCTGCTTTACATCTCTCTTCTCTGATGGGTGGTGCAGAGTGCAGACAGCCTAACCAGCTGAGGAGCATCTTCCCTGAGTAGTGAAATCTTCTTGGCATCCGGCCATCCACAGGCAGACATGGCGATCCCCTTTCCAGGTGGTCCCTTCCTAGGAAATGAATGAAGTAACATAGATGAAAAGAATCAACCTGAACTTTCTCCTTCCCAAATTCAAGTCGAACTCCAGAGCTTTTCCAAAGCTGGAAGCTGTTCAGTTGAGCTTAGCTTATTGTCTGTTTTGCAGCTGCCTCAGCATGTACAGGTTCCAGCTGGGACCAACAGAGAATCACTGAAATGTTGTCAGGAATGCTGATCCAGGAGACTTTCTGTCCTGACCTGAAGTTCAGATACTCTCATGAGAGCTCCTGTTCTCAAGGGATTTTCAGTCTGCTTTGCAGGCCAAAGAGACGATGAAAAAACACTCGGACTTCAATGTACTTATATGAACGTAGTTTACAAACTGTTGGAGTAGATAGCTGCTACAGGCAGGATCCTTGTTCCTCCAACCGAATCAGAAGTAGGGCTGCTCTTGGCTGAAAAGGGAATTTCTTTGTCTACTGGACATTGTTCCCTCCGTTTCTGTACCCAGGCATTACAGTGAATAAGAAGGGAAATAAGGGGATAACAATTGATCTTTTTTCTTTTCTTTTTTTTTTTTTCCATCAAAGATCATAAAAAAAAAAAAGTCTTGCCTATCACAAAAGCAACCAGAAGTTTTCAGTTTGGACAGCGAGTCTTAGGTGTGGACTATATAAATCTGCATACTCTGGAGCTGCATGTACATACAGAGACTCGATGCTGAGAGCCAAAAGTTAGTTGAAGCATACAGGATTCCAGTAACTGCCCTCCTATTAAACTCTACCCTGAATTTACAGAGGACAATGCTACCAATGCTATCTGTATTTATTCTTCGTGCTCAGGAAGTGTTTGCACTTCCATTAAATGACTTGCTAATGGTTCACACTGTAGCATGCTGTGCAGGAGAAGGAGATAAAATATGCAGGATTAGTTCTTGCTGTATGTGAAAGTTGCAAAACCACCACTCGGCATCCCTGATCAGCCAGAGCTTCCTGGAAAAGGACTACAGCCAAGGGCATCCCGTGTTTTCTCCACTATTTCTGGTGGACCCAGAAGGACGCCAGTTCCAGGCACGCTACGTTTTTAACCTGTTTGCTGCTTGTTATTTTGTTCTATTTCAAATTCTGTAATTAGCGCCAAGGCTTGTCCGTACAAGCAGATGCTCCAGAGGAACGCCTCACGTGAAAGCTAACCTGCACCCACTCCGCACCAGCAGCCAGCGCCCTGCCGATCTGCTGCTTCCCCTGCCTTCCCCACCCAGAGGAGACACCGTTTATCCCCAGCATGGCAATCCTGCCTCCTTCCCCTTGCTGGTAGAGGGCAAGCAGGGGTTAACATTTCTTCCTAGTCATGAATGTCTGCGCGTAGCCCGTGGCCAGGCGGTGGGGCAGCCCCGAGGTGGGGGGGGGGGCAGCCACCGGCTCGGCGGTCCTGCCCGCTCACCCCGCTGCTATAGCAACAGGTTGGGAATGCCTCCGTCTCGGCCATCCCTGCCTCCATTCAGAAATGTCTGGTTTGCAGACAGCTTTATTGTCTGCCGGACAGTTGTCTTGCCGTCAGCTTCCAGCCTCTTCCCGAAGACAAAAGGCCCGGCACAAAGCAGAGACTGAACAGGGCTAAAAGTTTAAGGGGTGTGGGGGAGATCCCCTTAATTTATGTTTTAACTGTAGGGGAGAGAGGAGAAAAATAATTCTGGCTTCTTCTAAATGATAGTTCATGAAGGAGGAGAGGGGGCATAATTAGCTTTTGCTGGGATTCCGTAATTGCTTCCTGATGCCTCATGAAACTATTTACAAGGAGACTGGCTCGCCCACAGGACTGTGTGGCACAGTTTTTACCCCAGCATTGCCAGGCTGCTGCCATCTGACAGCTGCTCAGATCCTATAATAAAAGAGCTGGGTTTCAATTTGCTTTATGAGAGAACCAATTTTCTTATCCAAAATCATCAGCAGAGTTGACCCCATGGAACAGGTTTGTTCAGATCCAGCTCAGAGAACTCAAGCACAGACTTTGCCACGCGTCAGGTAGGTATTTTGTTTTCTGGCATTGCCCCCTTATGTTGTGGTGCACAGTTGATGGGGAAATTTAGGGGGGAGGATACTGCTGAGTTAGTAAATACAGGATTTAATCTTCCGAGCTGTCAGCATTTCTAGAACATTAAAATTCTGGTTCAAATAAACACACTCCCTTCCAGTACAATCTCTTTCCTAGTCCCAAGCAGAAACATGCTTTCGTTAAGCCAGAGTGAAGGCAGAATTTTCCTTCATGACTTCAAGCGCTCATAAGTGTGTTCCTTAACAAATCCTACAAGAAATGCCACTTCACGTGAGATGTTAAATTCAAAGCTTTCCAGAAGGTGCATGTCCTTGCCCACATGACAGGCCTTTTTGTTTCCACTATTTGACCTTGACATGACCTAGATGAGTGGTACCAACCTCTGAACTGGGGAGATGCAGCACAAAAGATCAGATTACGTCATGTTCCTAAGCTCCTTTAGATATTTCTTCTAGGGTTGTAAACCTAGTAGAAGTCCGCTGATGGTACATTTTCATCTGACATCTGTTTCTGAAACTTTATCTAAGTACTTTATCCACTGTACCCAAGTAAGCCAGTGGGCAAAAAAAATTCACCCCACCTCCCGTTTCCATAATGTACTGAAACAATTCTGCGACATTATCTCATGAAGAAAAAAATCTCTTTTCCTAGGAAGCGATCAGCTTATTTCTTGAAACGTTAGAAAATAATGCTCCCTAGTGAACTGAGGCAGTCATTCTTGTCCATTGCTGTGTTTTTCTTCTTAGGCAACTCCTGTCAAATCTCCTCCACCAGTCAGTGCCACTATATAATAAGATATTGTTTTAGGGTACTTAAATTACCTGTTAAGTGTTTGTTGCCCATTCATTTCTTGAATGTCCATTTGATCTGTTTGCAGGAATTCATTAATAATTACTTTTTCATTTTATAGTCTGGGAACCTTTCTTTTCAAGCTCAATAAAGTCCTCATATTATCTTATTATCCCATTTTCCTTATTTCTAATCCCTGTTGTTTCCTTCAGGCAGACCTCGGTTCTTTCAGGGCTCTTCTGCAAAATTTCACATGGCCCTTCAGAAAGCCGTGCTTTGTTTACAGGGCACAGCAGCTGTGAGGCCTCTGTTTTCCTTCACATTGGTCACTTTCTGTGCTCAGCTCTTGTCTCTCAGCCGCTACCAAACGAGCTACGCAGTTTGGTGATACAGGCAGTATCACAATGTGATATTTCCTATCACATTGTCCATCTTTCTTCTTTTTTTTCCCTAATCTTGTCCTGTACCCTGAAGACCTGCTAGGTCTCATCCACATTTCAAGAATGCAGAAGTTTATTTCCACTTAGCTTTCTGTGGCGTATTTCGTACAGGGATTGCCCTGACACTATCAGAGCCTCATCCCATCCAGCCCCTGTACCTTGCCTAATTCCTAGTAACTGCTACCCCAGGACAGAAATTTTCAGGATTCCTTGTTCATCACCTTTAAAGCTGACAACTTATTCTCATGTATATATGTGTGTGTGTGCGCATACACATATATGGCAAGGGGCTTACTGAGATGGCTGACATTTGGGGTCTCTTCTCTACTTCTCCACAGGATTATTTTAATGTTTTTCACTCTTTGTTTCTATTTTACAAAGAAAGAGAGATGACTTAGCAAAGCCACTAGCTGAATTCCTCCCCCTCTGCACACCCATCAAAAGAATGGAGAGTATCATTTGGGGAAGAAAGAGGACACACAGCTAAGACTAGGCAGTGACTGGGGGAGCTAAAACTTAACAGTAAGAAAAGAAATCAGCGTGGCCAAGAAGTTATGCAGGAATAGCGTAAGGGAATTTGGGTCCTGTCTAATTTGTCTTTTGTCCCCAGGCAGAATCGTAGCTTGGAGGGAAGGTGCCTGCTAGAGATGGTAAGATGAGAAGTTACAGTTTGTGCAGAGAGGAAGGAAGTATGGGGTTCTTCTTCACTTCTCACCACAGAGTGCTGTGATTAACATCACGAGTTACTTCTTTCTGTTCTTCACGCGTGGGTCTCTTTTGGTCAAAGTCTCACATTTAACAGTGAGGCCCGTGCCTTTCTGTTCGCTGTAGTCACACCAGCGTGGCCCAAGGGAGAGAGGAAGAAATTGCTTGTTGGATCATTTCTGTTTGGCTGCTTCTGTGGAGTGGCCCTGAATAATCCTGTGTACCGTGGTGGCTCCACACACACACATACAAAAAGGAAAAACAAAACTCCAAATGACATAAGATAGATAACAGCCCAGTAGTCAGTTCTGGTGATTTCCTGCAATTGTGAATAGCTGCACAACAGCTGGGCTTTTATGGTGGGAGCCTGGCCTGAAGGAAAGGCTGCACAAGGGGAGTCCCAGACCTGGAACAGATGAGTGTGGAAAGGGAGTAATGGCCTCATCAATCAGAGCAATATGTCGTAAAACAAGCTGTTTCTTCGTAACAGCCTCCCGGGCTGGTCAGCAGCTGCCTTGTGGTTGGAGATGAGGTGCTGATAGCACCATGGGATGATAACAAGGCTCTCGGAGTGGGTCAGAGGGCCGTATAGCAGGAGCAGTTAAAGGTATTTGGATGAACATGCTGACAAGTTTTCTGTCTTCCGCCATCCTTGGGAGTCCTTTTGTTATATGCATACAAAGGGTGAGCTGGGTCAGCTCTGTTAGTTTCCGAAGCTGGCTGAAGTTGTCAATAGTATGGTTGTGCTAGTCAGGCTGGCAGGGCAGGCACGAACTCTGCCGATACAGCCATGCTTTTAGAAACACTCTCCAAGACAGCCCTTGTAACATCACTATAGTTTTCCTGGATGGGCAAAAACTGAGAACAGTGTCACCGTAAAGGAGGCTGAAGTTAGGTTACTGCCAGTAGGAATATTTCTTCTGTCTCCTGTCTCCCTAAACCATCTTGCTCAGCCTATATCCAAAACACATCTTCAAAGGCCTCAGGAGGTGAAAACCAGCAATGTAGCACCCTGACTTAACCCTGCAACCACTTTAGCAACAGCGTAATATGGATTTTGAAGACAAAGTTCATTTCCAGAATAAAGTGGTGCCTCTCTGACTGTAACAAGCATGTTTCAGTATCTATTGCAGCAAGAGTTTGCTTTCCAAGGTCTTGGTAACTGGAAACTACAGGGTTTCTCTCAGTATTTTTACTCAGTGCAAAGCTTTTCTTGTTTGGGACCTTTGAGCAACCTACTTTCATCATCCCAATTTCTACCTAGGGAAATATTTAGGTCTTTCAGGTACACAGTTAAAATAGCAGGTATAAATAGTCTTCACACCCTTGCAGTCCCAGGGTGAGGAGCAACCCCATGCTCACCTTACATTCCTGGAAAAACTCCTAAATCTCCTTCCATTTTATAAATGTTCTCCAGCCCGCCTTACCACTTGATCTCAGTGTCTCAGGCCTATCTTTGTCCCAGCCCTTGCTCTTTGTTTGAAGCAAAATCAGGCATGAAATACTTAGTTTTTTCTAACAGAATAATAGGGATATTTTCTGTATTTTGTTTTTGTGTAAGAACATGTCTCCTAGATCATAATTTTTAGTGTTCCAACATTGTGCAGGGCAGATGCATTAGAAAATAACTGGATTTTAAATCATTAATTCATATGATAGTTTCCACTGAGAGCTGGACAGATACATTCTTTCTATCTATCATCAGTTTTGCCCCCAGTTAATATCAGGTCAGTCTCGGTAGAGCGAACCATGCCATACACTCTCTCTCTTTAGAAAAACCAGTATTTGTCCTACTTAGATCTCAGGCAAGAGTATTGCTGACTGGTAATAGAGGCCTTTTTGGCTTACCTCCAGTATTTTTGGTGGAATCCTTCTTGCTTGTAAATAATGTGGACAGTGCTCTGTTTCTCAGCGTATGGGAGGAACAAACAGTAAGAAGCAAATGCCCAGCATTTCTCCTTGCAGTTTACAGCCAGTCCTGTACTTAGGCATCCAGTCTTAGCTGTTTACTGTAGCTTCTCCACCTTTCTATTTGTTCTCATCCAGATACACCTAATTGCAAGCAGCCAGTGCACAAGGAAATTCCTTGGCACACATGAGTTAAGTTTTGCTCAGCCAAGGGCCACAGCTTCTACTGTCTCCAATTATTTGACTGCCTACAGGAGCTCCCTTGTTTATTCCATTTATCCTGCATGGTCCCTAGAAAGCCCACAAGCTTTCACATGACTTATGATGGCCTATTCATCACACACACTTGACAACAGCCATTAATACTTTCCATTACATCAGTATTTTTGCTTTGCTACAGAGAGAAAACTTGCGGAGCCGAGGGCATAAATTGCTAGCTGAAGGTCACTTAGACAATCACATAATTCAGATTAGCACCTAAGCCTTTTGCAGCCCATTTCTATGTCATATCCTTTGCATCATGCTGCTTCTCAAGCACCTGTAATTATCATTATTTGTTGAGGGTGGTGGTGTTGCGTTGGCAGGTGCATCCTCAGTGATATCTACGTGGGTCAGGCATTACACGTAGATCAGGCTGTCCTTTCTGTTTTCTCACACTATTTCCAGCCAGGCTCCTTCAGTCCTTTGCGTTATGTGTACAGAATCCCTCCAGGAATTCAAAAAAACCAAATTCACCTACACACGGCTTTGTTATAGCTCCTCTCACCTTTTCATTGAGCACCTCACCTGTTAATTCATAAAACTTCACTGTAGCCTCGAGCTTCCGTATGCTTTGAGTCAAGAAGGGCTGGCCAAGCTGGCTACCCTCACTTAGTTGCATGCTCTTCTCTGCACTTCAAACAGAAAATGTTTGCATAACAAGCTACAGGGGGGAAAAATAGTAGCATAAGCTTCAGGCAAAAGTGGAGCACTGTTAACTTCCATAATTTATAAGTATGTATCAGTTGTGTTGTCTATGGAACAAATCTGTCTTTACAGTTCATCAGGTAGCTAAATTATTAAAATATGTAGCTGAAGTTGAAGTTTCCACAGAGCCTTACATTAGAAATTGGGAAATGGGTCTTTGGGTTTTTTGAAATAACAGCAGTGGCATAACTTGTAAATCATTTTGATATTGCTCAGGGTAAAGGTAGTGTATATATATGAGATTACTCCTTGCCTGGATAACCTGAGCTATGCAGACAAATCTGGCAGACAGGATGTGAGCTGCTGACTTGATATGATACAAAACTTGATCCTGGGAAATGCCTTGAGTCCAGGAATGAGGAAGTTAGTGCTACTATTTTTAAATGTCGTGGGGAGCCAGAAGTGTTGGCAATAGTGCATTCTGAAGATGTAAAATAACAAATGTCTGTTTTTTCTCCTCCTTCCCCCATCACTTTTTTCTCTGCAGTATAGAGGTTTAAATCTTTGTCTATCAATATAAATTTTAATTTTGTACTTTTTTATGTCCGTCATCAAGCAAAACACCTTCCTTCTTTCCCTGATATACCTTGTCCTGTCTCTTTCTAAATGATGTGCAGAGATGGACATCAGTGTTTATTTTTGTAAGCAGTGAACTGAGCACTGGTACAGGCTTATTCGATATCCCTGTGTACTGACTTGTCTTTTGCTACAGAATCAGCACAAGACTGAGCAGATAGTTGGGGTGATGTTGGCTGCAGTCATGCAGGAGCTGCCCACCTAGGAATTAGAGATCAGCCAGTTACTCTGCGCTGGCTACCAAGTTGTCATCAGCTGGTGTTAACATTTGTGGTTACTAACAATACAGTTTCTGAACCGATGGACTGGCAATAGCAAACCCAGAGTGTTTCAGACATCTGATGCACATGATGGTCTCCTGCCTTCAATTTTCCTATGGCTATGGCAACATTTCTTGCATTTATTCAACAGAGCCAGAGCCCCATGCTTATGCAATACTGCAGCTGCCTTTTGGATCCATAACTTGATGCAGGAGGCCATAGTGTGTTGCTTTGCAGTCCAAGGTTATGCTGCTTAATGGGACCCCAAATTCTGAGAGTATCCAGTAGCTGGCACATTTCCACCTGCAGTCTGGCACTGCAAATGTCAGGCTTATTCCACACGGTACTCTCTCAAGCACTGAAGACAAAACTTAAGAGGTCTGCAGACCTCTATTTTTGCCACCAGTCCATCATATATTGCTTGTAAAATTATGGCATAATGAAGTAGCATATTGTCTGTGTATGAAAGATTTATGTAACTGCTCTTAGCAAAAGAGAGCTTGGTCAATGGATGCTAGTATCAGCTCCTCCAAGATGGAGTGGGATTGTCTGTGCATTTGTAGGATTGGCTACAGATTTATCCAGCTTGCCAAATATCATTAACTTCCTGAAACATCCTGGGCTAGCAGCAGCATTTCTCTTTCCTTATTTGCTCTCAGAATATTTCTTCATGAGCTCCATGGTTTTGTGTCAGTGGCAGTTCCATTATTGAAAAATATGCTGTATGTAGTGTTGATTAAAATCAGAGAGGGAAACAGACCTCTGTGGATAGAAGCAAAGTCCAAAGTACATTCAGAGGCAAACTGACTTCGTTTATTTTCACCAATGTACTTTGAAAGGAACTTCTTTTGAAAAATGCCATGCGTGTGTCTTCTGTTGTTCTCATTTCTTCCTTGTTCTCCTCTTGGATGAAAGACGAAGCAGAAGGATCCAATGTTCTCCAGAGAACCTGTTGTTCTCTTATCGATCCCTCTGCTGGAACAGGTTCAGCTTTGTGTTTTCCAGCTCTGCTCTGTCCCCTCACACACAGGCTTTGTCTAGCCTAGCCAAACTGGGAGTGTAAGTACTCCAATGGTAGTAATAATGACTAAGACTGAGGGGTAGTCGTAGTCTTGGTAACCTCTGGACCGAGCACACCTTGCTGAGAACAAAGTTAGATGACATAGTGGTAAAAATATGTCAGTTGTATCTATGCTATTTCTTCAGGGGTAGAAACGAAGTTGCTTTGTTATGAATCATGTAGGTATGCTTAGTTGGTAAGATGTTTACTTTTTGAGTATATTATGTTTATTTAATAGAAATGAGTTCTAAGGAAAAACAAGCAGGTATTAATGCTTTCCCCACCACTTATGTGAGATCTGTTCACAACTTGGCTCAAATGATTCTTAATTATAAAACGATAGTATTATGTCACATATATATTGTGAATTCTTTGAACAGGCATAGTCTTGTCTAAATCTTGTAAAGGTCTTGAAGACTTCTTCTAATTATATCAGTCATAATGTACCACCTTCTGGCCAGCTAATGGAAGCACATGAACTGATCTTTAGGGAAAACACGTGCTTTGTAGATCTATGACTTTCAAATGGCTTTAAATCAAAAAGCCTTCTTTTCTGTAATAGTTTTGGGACCCATTCCCTACCATTGTTTAACACGTAAAAGAAGAACTCCACTTTTTGTAAGTATGTTACAAGAACAAAAGGTATTTACTTCAATTTCTTTTTAAAGTAGCCTTCTTGACTGAAAAAAAAAAAAACCCTCACCAAACAAAGCAAGCTGGGTTTAAGTGATAAACAGTGCTTTTTCTTAGAGTACCTAATGTCTTCTAGCTATCACTAGAAGAGTTTTATTCGCTTTTAAAGTTCCTTGTTGCCTCTAACTTACAGTCATGTAATTCCTACCTGACGTGAAGGTCTAACAATTTCTTCAAGACACTAGCAACCTTGTCCATGACTTGCATGAACTATGTCTAATTTGGAATCTACTGTTCAGATGGTAAATTGGTATTAATTGGAGACCCAGGCACACAGGCACTTACATTTCAAAGCTATACATCTATCTTTGCAGCAATGTTTTGGTGATTTCTCATTGTGTGTTTGTTCTTGACTATAATGCTAAGAATATTAGCACAGCAACTTCTAAGTGTTTACAGACAAAAACCTAAGCAGTGTATTTGGAAAGCACATTTTCTGAATATGGATATCTGCTGTAGGAATCTAATTACACGAGGAGTGTTACAGATGCTTGCGTTTGCTAGCCAGATCCATTCTGATTGCCCAGCCTACTGCACAGTGCAGACTGCAGAACATGTAAGAAACTTTTACAAAACTATAGTTACAGCTGAGAGCAGATGGCATAGCTGAGATCTGTACAAGGAAAAGGGGAGTTAACTGTACATAGATTATGAGTTGCTGAAATATTGTTTCAGTTATTCCATACCACATCTGAAATGTTTTTTTTCATAAGCCAGAGTTTTAACTACTCAATAAACATAACACAATAAAAATATTGAGTATTTTTAAATGAAATAATGCAGGAAAGTTCTAAGTTGCAAATTAATTTTGTTATCTTGAACATTTTCTTTACTCAAGGAATAATGACAAGGCTCTGATTGAAGTTCAGTCTTCATTTAATTAGTTGCTCCAGTTGAATAAAGATAGAGGACAGGAAAACAGGTGAGACAAAAAAAGGCACTCAAATAGCATCATACATAGCTGGTTGCAGTGAGACTTCCAGCTGCCACTACCACTGTTCTTATGGGTAGTCTGATATCAGTTTCTTAATGGTTAGGTCAGGCTGGGTTGTTGGGAAGATGTTCTCTTCCCTCTCCAAGCTGCAAGAGGCAGCATGACTGAAGGAGACAGAAGGCAAATAATTCAGGGCAATGAAGAACGGTAAGCACAAATGCCTGAAATGCGGTAGTCCTACCTTCCCATAAATACATACGTTTGTGTAGATATAGAATAATACGAAAATGTCAAAACATCAACGAACAAAGTCCACAAAAACTTCTAAGATCCTTTAAGATAGTACATGCAGGACAGTCCTTTTCAACAGTTTTCTTGCAGTATGAGGGCTACTGCGATCTAGCTGTGAGAGGCTGAGTCATAATTTGCTTGCATTTCATTTTCAGTTTAGTATCTGCATGATGGCTTACATTTAAAATGAAATATAGCAGTTCTTATAAAGATTGGAGACTCATGGGGATAAATTAATTGAACATAGATGAAATTCATTGTGTTTTAAATAGAGCTGGAAGCTCTGTGATATAACTTCTTTGTAACTTCAGATGATTTAACTTCTTTTGACAATTAAACTTCTTTTGGGACTTGTGATGAATTTGCAATACTTAACCAAGCAACAGGCATCATATTTAAGTAGTCATTAACCCACTGCTGGGAACAGACTATGTAGTACCGCAGATTTGGGATAAAACTACACTAGGTTTAATCAGGCCACTGATTTACATGGCCTACATTTAGACACCCAAGTTCAAAGAGATGTAATGACAGAATATGACAGAGTATGATGAACTGAAAAGTTCTCTAAGGATGAATCCATTCAACATGATCTGAGAAGCCCGTCAAGTTGGAGAAGAAGGAATAAGAAAGGGAACCATAGAGATCAGGTCTGTGGCTTCAGTCTTTCATCTTGCACCTTCTCCTGCTGGTTACTTAGTCTAGATGATTTTGAAATGTCTCTTAGCTGTGCCATAACGTATGAAGTTAAAACCATAACTTTTGTATTAACAGTTCAACACGCTGGAGAACTAGATTGCTGTTAAATTTTTGTATGTGGTGTGTTCAGCAGCAGGAGTAGAGGGCAAGGAATGTGTGAGCAGTCGTCTCTTCCACACATCAGATCTTGCAGAGACACTCAAAATCTGCAGGATTGCCTACAAATCTATGTGCCAGCTTGTCGGGTGTTGGTGGTCAAGGGCTTTGGGGGTTTCCAGCCCCTCCCCATGGTCCTCTTGCAAGGAGGCAAGGTGATTGCCTTTTCTTCTGTCTCCAAGGTCTATTCTGAAGCTCATGGGAAGAAAGTGTCCTGCAGATAGGGAGAGGACATTTCTAGCTATTCCCTTAATGTTACCATACGCTGGTTGATAGCATGGGTACCCAGGAAACATATGGAGGTGGTAACTGCTGTCCTCACAGGGATATTGTCTGTGCAAAATAAGCAGGTAGTAACTTCCCATTGACAAGAAGTCTTCTGTGCTTTGAGTTGCAGATTCTTGCAACTGATGTCCATGGCACTTTTCTACTGTAGCTTTATTTAGCTAGAGAAAGTTATGCTGGTGTCTGCAGCAGTAACAGATTTGACCTTCCACCATTAACAGAGCTGTGATAAACAGGAAAGCTTACAAAAATAGGCCTGGCTTCATAGCTTGTACCAAACTTGAAACTCTTTGCAAGTGCATAGATATAACAGAAATATCATTGAGTCAGTTTATAGGTTTATAACCTATAATCTCATCAACTCTGTGATGTTTGCACACTTTCACTGTGTTCTGTGAGAGTCCTAGAAATGTGCTGGATACTGTAGTACAGAGGAACAATCACTGTTCCACATTTAACACTCTTATAGTCAAAAATTACAAAAAGTGGGAAGGGAACCAGAAGCTGCGATGTGATGTGACAGTGATGAAGCATTTTCCCAGAGCCACGTAGCAGGTCAGTGGCAAGGCTGGAAATAGGAGTCCAGTTGTATCACTTCAGGGTGATAGCTCACTTTAAATTATGCTATCTGTCTTGGGAGGATCAGAAACACAACAGAGCACCAAAAAAATATAGAGAGACACAGTTGTTGTGACTTGGGTATGGAAAAGAAGTGCAAGGAAATGACCAGATACAGATGTCATAGAAAGTATGTGAAAGTATAACCTTTGTCATGGAGAGATAACTGCACAACAGCCTAGTCCATGATTTCTCCCAGATTGTATCTGCGCTTTCTGCTTTTCTATCATTGCTTATATAGAGACACTACAGGTTTTGTAACTGGCATCCTCTTGACCTGGCTGATCTTTAAAGGCCAATTCTGAAGTAATACTGGCCTGTGTATCAATGTCTGCTGGACTTTATGTAGACTACTTTCCCAGCAAGAGTCCTAGAATAGATCCAGCTATGCCAGCGGAAAACTTAGCAATGCTTGCTTTGTCTGAGGGACTGGTGTTGGCCGCATCAGGGGAGTACCCCGTTGGAAGGTGTGACCCTGTTAGGGGTATGCCTGTACTACAGACTGAAGTGTGAAGTAGAGCTACCTGAATTAAATGTAAATTAATATATTCAGGTAACAGAAACAGTCGTGCCATGAAGCTCTGAGCTAATTTTTCTCAAGTGGCAAAATAGACTCAGAAATTTGAAAATCCAGGCTTTTGCTCAGATCCATTTCTTAAAGTCATTATCTGCCTTTCTTTTTGAAAGGTGTGTAACACTTTCAGAACTTCTTCCTACTTCTGTGGCACACCTTTGGTCATGAACAGTTTGCAGCGTCAATGTCCTCTAGCAGCTGGATGGCTGCCTTTCCCCCAGGCATAAGTAACATGATACTGCCTGGTAGTTTTGGCCAAAACAGTTTAAATAGAAAAATGAAAAGATGATACAATAAAGAGAACCAAAGCCTTCTTTCCTTGTAGTGAGTCACAAGAGGCCAATCACAGTGAGATGTTCTACATCCATTATAACAATGCTGTTTTCCAGTTTATCATACTGAAATGATTAACCATTTTACTACTGAACACTTGCAAAGCCAACAAAACATTAAGAGGCCTGTGGACGAAAAAAAAACTTGCAGTGCAGGTTGGCATTTTATTGTGCACTGGGGACTTAAGTTTCAAAATTATTTAATGGCTTGGTAATGATGTTCAGGCATGTATGTAGTAAGGTACGGCCAGTGCTGGTTGCAGATACTACTTACGTGGGGGAATGAATGCAGAGATTCATAGTTGTGTGGGCAGCCTGGGCTGCTTGCCCCAGACCTCACGTGTTGCTGGTGTCACTGGGAAAGGAGACAGAGCTACTGTCCCCGTCACCTCCTTGGTTAATCTGCTCCTGTGTTTTGTAGGTGGCTGGAGCAACCTGTCAGGTTGGAATCTGGCAAGGCTGGACAATTAAAAGATATTTTAATTTTGCAGAGTAAACACCTATCAGAGTCATTTTCTTAGGAAAGCAAAGTCAGTCGGTCAAGAAGAAAAAAACAAGTACTTTGTTTTGATCACTTCTTCCTTTTTTTTATGCAGATCTAGTCTTTCTCAGTCAGGAGTCACTCTGGGTTGAAGATTGTCTGCACCTGTCGGGGTTTAACCCCAGCCAGCAACTAAGCACCACTCGCCAACAGATGCCCAGTCAGTTCCCGAGCAGCGATCCACCCCCCTTGGCCAACTCCCCCCTGTTTATATACTGGGCATGACATCACACGGTATGGAATACCCCTTTGGCCAGTTTGGGTCAGCTGCCCTGGCTGTGTCCCCTCCCAACTTCTTGTGCCCCTCCAGCCTTCTTGCTGGCTGGGCATGAGAAGCTGAAAAATCCTTGACTTAGTATAAGCGCTACTTAGCAGCAACTGAAAACATCAGTGTGTTATCAGCATTCTTCTCATACTAAATCCAAAACACAACACTGTACCAGGTACTAGGAAGCAAATTAACTCTTATCCCAGCTGAAACCAGGACAGCACCCCATCAGAAAGCTATCGTCTTGATTTATTTTGTAGGAAGGAATTTTGAAAACAGTTATGAAAGCAAGAAGTTCATGTAGGGCATCACTTTCTTAAGTATCCTCTCCCAGACCTACTGGGGTGCTGCCAAATTGAAGGACGTTCACATTTTAAACTTTTTCACCCATGTTCAGGAACTCATCCGAAGTCAAGAAGGAAAAAATCTGAAGTAATTGTCTAAGCCATCCTCTAGCAATGTCAAGATTTTTCACCATGCTGTATTTGCCTTTGCAGCAGAGGCTCCCAATACTTCTCTTGGGATAGACACGCTATTTCATCTAGTTCTCAGGAACTTTCATTGGATGCTGAGCTGCATTAGCATATTGTTATTTTTATCCTCCATGCTATTAGTCATTCCCTTACAGATAAAGCTAAAAACCTGTCTTTTCTAGAAAACCACCTCTGTATTCTTCAAATATTTGTAAACCCAACCCTGTGGTTCTTTGGCAGCAGAAGAATGTACTTCTGATTTTAGTTTGGGTAAGAGAGATTATTTCACTTCCCAGATTTGACACTTCCACATACCAAATCAAATAACAGTTTATTGATTTTTTCTAGAAAATAAAATTACACAAATGATTACATATATGAAACCATCTTCTCTTAATGCTTCTGCTGTATTTCTGGGCATCTGGATCAAAAAAGGAATTAATTTTATAGAACTCGTTCAGTTTAGGAAGAAATTTTTCAGGTGATTTCTGTGTGTTTTTCACATGGATTCTCAAGGAGGTCTTCTCATCTGCCTCTCTCAAACTTACCAGAAGTGTTAATACTTTATTTGTGGAATCACATTTGGTTTCTGCAATTCAAAAGCTAAGGTACAGTAAAGGGGAAAATTGTAATTGCAGGCAGGGAAGAGGTGGTCCGCTCTTAAGAAATCCTGATCTTATAAACACAAGCCTTTTAGAAGTCCTAAAAGAAATAGGGAATGTTTTCCCAGAAATACCATAAAAACAGAGATTCTTACCACATCTTTTCATTGCCTTTGCTTTGCTTCAAAGGACTACATGCTTGCTGACCAAAGTACTGGAAATGCATGAGACAACACAGAAGGTATTGGTGTGGACCTGAGGATCAGAACAATGTCAGATTATTCTTGGTGGTTTTCTTATCACTTTCTCACTTAGGGTGTGGTTGTGGATGATAATCAGTTGGCTTGTTGTTTTTTTCCCCCACAAATCTATTTATAGTCTTATGGCAAAACTTAACAGGTAAAGGACCTACCACTGTACCCAGCGGTACAACCAGTAGCAGGGACTACAGAGAGGCATTATGCAAAGCTGGAAGTAAAATGGCAGAGTAGAGAAGAAAATCTGAGAAATTGAGATAGTGCCACTTCTTCTCAAATACACTTTGAAATGCATGGATAGTCTGTAAAAGCTATCTGTTCTTGTTATTGCTTTGTTATTACTGTGGCTTGAAAAACAAATTGGTATCATTCTGCTTCATATAAAATTCTCAATTATAATAACCCTTAGAACTTGCATGGTGTGTTTTGTCCTTAGATCAAAAGGTTGGGTGAACTTCCATACAGCTGGCATGAAAAGCCCAGAAAATCAAGTTATCCAAGACATTTATAAGGAGCTAATGGCACGACTTTGGCTAACATGTATATTCCCTATTTCATACTCTAAATCATAGAATCATAGAATCGTTTAGGTTGGAAAAGACCTTTAAGATCATCGAGTCCAACTGTCAACCCAACACCACCATGCTCACCAAACCATGTCCTGAATTGCCACGTCTATGCGTTTTTTTAACACCTCCAGGGATGGTGACTCAACCACTTCCCTGGGCAGCCTGTTCCAATGCCTGACAACCCTTTCAGTAAAGAAATTTTTCCTAATATCCAATCTAAACCTCCCCTGGCACAACTTGAGGCCATTTCCTCTCATTCTATCACTAGTTACTTGATAGAAGAGACCAGTACCCACCTTACTACAATCTCCTTTCAGGTAGTTGTAATGGTAACTGGAATAAAAATTCAAATTGTCTGTCATGGTTGAGGCAGAATGGAAACAAGCTCATCTTTTGGGGGAACTGGTGGCAATTTAAATAATGATGTAAATAGTTTGTTGTTGTTAATATTGTAAAATATGCTCAAATCACAGGTGTACAGCCATACCAAAGTGCTACATTTTACACTCACTTTTCTACTCGTACTGAAGAACAGTGACTTGCGTGAAACATGGGATCTATATATCTATCAGAAGCAAAAAGCACAAATGCTAGCACTGCTGTACCATATGTAGACCAAACCTGTGGTGCAGCCACAGAGTATAATTTCATGCTGGCTGCTCATTTTGAGGAGCACTCTGATTCATTAGCCCAGTGGGAAGAAAATGGGAAGAAAACCCTTTAATTTCTGAACTCTGAGAATTTATGCTCATTTTGGAAAACACCTTATTACCACTGCAGCTATCTTCTCCAGAAAGAGCTGGGATTGAAATAGCACAGTATGGTGCAGGCTTCTGGGAAGTGTCTTGGCAGAGCCTGAGGCTAGGAAAATAGCGGTCAAAGGTGCCGTGTCCTGACAGAGGATGAGGACAGCTTCCACAATACAAGTCAAAAATGTGTTTTTCCTTATCCTAACATACATCCCTAGATCACAGCTTTTCCGAGAGATTTTTCAGAGACTTCCAAGGACTGGCAGACTCTTTCCCACTGGGTAAGCCAAAGAGTCTCTTTGCTGAACACATCCTGGGCAAAAGTGCCACCTAGGCACCTTTTATGGTGCCTTCACCATATCCCCATGTGCTTTTGTGATAACAGCAAATGCGCAGACAAGTATGTGGGGACAGAGTGGAGAAGTGCTCTTCCTCAATGTTCACTCCCTCTCCCTACTGGATTCTTCTCTAGAGCAGGGTATGGGGACAAAAAGGGAAAAAATGAGAACAAGAGTGAAAAGGAACAAAACATGCAAATGACAGAAGATAAGTGAAGAGAAGAAATGCAGCCTGAAAGTCTAGAGAGGGAAGTTTCAAAAAATCACTACAACATGTGGGATAAGTTTCTTTTTTAGGTCATTATGTTGGAAGGAGAGCAATAAAATCATTGCTGTCATTCCTTTTGTATTTGTTCCTGCATTCCTTTTCTGTGTTCAACTGTCTATTTCTTCATTAATTCTTGCCAGACTCTTCAGCATTTTAGCCAAGTCTTTTGACTACCTTTTTTGCCCAGCATATGAATAGGCCTTCCTTGAGCATGCAAACTTTTGTGCAGACTGTGGTTTTCTTTTTGTTGAGAGAACTAGGTAACTTCAGAATAATTAGCTGAAATTTCCTCCCCTCCCCTCTTTTTTTAAAGACAATTCCTCATCTCTCCAGGAAGATGAAGAGATAGATATGGAGGCTGTCAACTGGCAGCTGAACAACACCTCCATGAATGGGCATTCATCTACCCCAACCACAGTTCGTTTTCCCAGCTGGGTGACTTTTGATGACAATGAAGTCAGTTTTTCACCGCAGAACCTTTCCCCTTTGAAAACAGACACCCCACCTGCAGAAACACAGACTCCAGATGTTAACTTTAACCTCGCTACATCCTTTAAGAAAAGAGAACGTCCTAAAAGCACATTGGGGGACCTCTCCAAAATTCAAAAACTAGATCTCTCCTCCTTAACCAAGTTGCCTTCTGTTGAAACACCACCGTGGAGTGCTACTAATCCCTTCCTGGATGAATCTCTACGAGATGTCCAACCCTCACCCATCAATCCATTCAGCTCATTCTTTGAGGAGCGAGACAGGCGTTCCAAAAGCTCTTCTGTCTCCAGTGCTCCAGGCAAAAGCCAAAGAGACTCTCTCATTATTCTCCATCAAGAGCCTGATACCATCAGTTTCCACGAGGCAAACAAAAGTGTAACCCACACAGATGCGGTGGAGCAGCTCAAGCAACTCCAGATTGGAGACCCAGATCGTGTGAGCAGCCCTACCTTGCCTGATGATGACCCCATGATGCCATATGATCTGGAGGCAGCCTTATTTAACCTAGCACCTGCTCAGCCAAAGGATGGATGGCCAATGATGCTCAGGATCCCAGAGAAGAAGAATATTATGTCATCCAGGCACTGGGGACCAATATACGTCAAGCTGACTGACAGTGGATGTATACAGCTTTTTTATGAAAAAGGACTGGAGAAACCTTTCCGGGAATTCAAACTTGAAATCAATCATGAGATTTCAGAGCGCAAACTCCAGAACTATGATGAGAATGGAAGGATACACAGCGTGCGGTTGGACCGCACAACCTACAAGGAGAAAAAGAAGTATCAGCCTAAGCCAGCCATTGCTCACACAGCAGAGAGAGAGCAAATTATCAAGCTTGGGACTACAGATTATGAAGACTTCCTTAGCTTCATCAGTGCTGTGCAAGACACACTGATGAACTTGCCAGCCTCATCAACAGATCTGAGCACAGTGGGACTAAACTATCAAGAAGAAGAAATCACCATTGATGTCAGGGATGAGTTTCATGGCATCTTGGCCAAAGGAGACAGTGTGATTCTCCAGCACAGTGTGCTGACCCATATCTATGTTCTCAGCTTCCTTTCTGGCCTGGCAGAATGCAGACTGGGCCTTAATGATATCCTGATCAAAGGGAATGAAATAGTTGCAAGGCAGGATATTATGCCCACTACTACCACTAAGTGGATTAAATTATACAGCTGTCGGTTCCATTCATGTGTGGATGAGGATATGTTTAATAACTCCCGTATTATCCTGTTCAACCCCTTGGATGCCTGCCGGTTTGAACTGATGCGATTCAGAACTGTCTTTGCTGAGAAAACTTTGCCTTTTACTCTGAGGACAGCTGCCAGCATCAATGGTGCTGAGGTGGAGGTGCAGAGCTGGCTGATGATGTCCACTGGGTTCTCTTCCAACCGTGACCCTTTAACTCAGGTCCCTTGTGAAAACGTGATGATCCGCTACCCAGTGCCAAACGAGTGGGTGAAGAACTTCCGCAGGGAGAGTGTCCTGGGGGAGAAATCTTTGAAAGCCAAGGTGAACAAGGGGGCCACTTTTGGATCAACCAGTCTGTCTGGTTCTGAGCCAGTAATGAGAGTAACTTTGGGAACTGCCAAGTATGAGCATGCCTTTAATTCCATCGTATGGAGAATAAACCGACTGCCTGACAAAAACTCAGGTGAGTGGTTCATACCATCGCTGCAGGAGTAAACTAGAAGGAGTTATATATTTTGGAAGATAGGGAATACTAGGTTTACATGGTGAGGGATAGATCATCCCCTGTAGTATACCAAAGGACATCAGTTAGTTGCATGAATCATTTATCTGACCCTTCATTGCAGCAGTTTTACATATACTATGAACATTGCTAATGATAAAAACAGGTTTAGGTTTTCCAGTTGCAAAATATGCCTTCTGTCTCTGCTTCTATGAGTACATTATGGGACTTAGGCATCAAACATCTCTGTCTGCTGAAGCACTGTTATTGGAAGCAGGGCTTTTTCAGGTAACTTGCAAAGGCAAGATACTATGCTACAGGACTGAATGACAGGACCAGAAAAATTGCTGTAGTTCCAGCACATGTGATTTCTTTTCCATGCATTGCCAAGCATACTGGGCCAGTGCTATATATTTCAACGCATATACCACGACTAATGCCTATAAAGTATCTGGAATGAGGATTGTAAGAGGACAGAAGACAGATGCTATGCAACCATTAAAAAAAAGAAATTTCCAAACACCAGTTTGTGGCTATGTTTCTGTAATCAGTGCAGACAGGTAAATACAGCTTAAATGTGAAGAGAGAATACCAACATAAAACCCACAAATCTTCTAGTAACATGCTCATAATTAAACATTCAAATTATATGGGCAAGCTAGTGTTCCCTTTGGCCATCGCTGCCAGTCATTCCACCTCCTGCCTTTCCTCCATGGTGTGCAGTAAGGCTAGACAGCTCAGGTTTCTTTTTATTCATAGTGAATTCTACTTCTTGATTTCTGTGATCTAGACTAGCTTTTTACAAACAAGATGGACTTTTTATTATTAATGCTGTAGTAATGCAGCTGGGTGACTAGGAAGGTTTCTGTGTTCAGTGTTCCCTGAAGGCAAGTTCAGTATTGTAGCAGATTTGGCACTTTCTAAGGACATATGTTTTTCCTGAGTTTGAGCTATAGTGTCAGCATAACAGCGATCCAAGTCTTCTAATCTTTTGGATCACTTTTCGGCCCAGGGATGCCACCTTACACCATAGGTGTATTTAGAGGGATATTACTGACAAAAGCAAAGGCTCCATGTTTTCTGTAGTGCGGGGCATAGGAAGAGAGAGTTTGGGAACTCAAGAGAAGTATCGCAATGAAAAATTAATCTCAGGCTGTTTATGAGCAATAACATGCTTGTGAGGAAAATCTCACTATGCCATCTGCATGAGCTCTGGAAATGAGATGCAGTGAAATGGGGCCTTCTGTGGCATCTTGTCTCCAAAGATCTCAGTATACAGTATAGACTTTACAGCTGGGGAAATGAAAGCCCCCAGACTTAACACAATCACAGAACATGCCAGTAGCAAACCAGGAGAAGAGGCAGAACTCCTGGCTCTACTGCCTCTTGCGGGTGATGCTCCCTTACCCATCACTACTTTGAGGGAGATGTTGATCTATGTCTCTTGTTTCCTTGATCTCATCTCTCCCAGTGTAAGGCTTTATTATATATACCCTGTGTCAGGAGGAGATGCATCACAGACTCAGTGTTGCTGTTGGAGCCCTGCCACAGAGCATCTATCAATCAGTGTCACTGTGCAGAATGCAGGGCATTTGTTTACATCCTGAGAGGAAGAGTGTCCTCAGCCCTCTGGTCAGGTCAGATGTAATTTCAGGGAAAGGAAGGGCCTTGCAAGCACTGTCTTGGCCAGGACACTTGAGGTATGTGAGAAGGAGAGAATCCCAAAGTGACGACAGGACAGGCCAAGTGTAGTTTAAATCTGACCTTGCCTCTCAGGGACTGTTTACATTTCTTGACGGTACTCGTCCCATGGTTTTCCCTCCTCAAAGTATATGGCAAACAGAGAGGGATATAAAGGTACTCAAAAGCCTTGATCCCCGCCCCTTCTTAGATTTTCCTGATGGACCACATACATTTCTGACCACGTGATACTGATGTGTGGTCTACTCCCAACCTTCTGCATGCTTGGCTGTATCCAGCCCTACCCACAAGTCATATAATATCTTACCTCCACCTATTTGCAGGAGTCCCTATAAGTGATGCAGTTCTCAAGCACTAAGTATAAAAATACTCCCTTGACTCACACTTCATGCTTTCTTACTGTAGCCCCTGCAGCTCACCCCTAAGAGCGCTCTGCATCCTCTGTAAATGTCTGGTCTGCTAATGAACTGCTCTGGTGCGTGCAGCTCCAGAGCAGGAGAGAGGTAGTGGCATCGCACTGCATCTGGTGGGAAATGCTGCAGGCGGCCACAGTCTCCAGCTCCACCCTGCCTCCAGAGGTCACACAACCTGTCCACACAACCTGGGGCATGTGCATTGCACGACTCCCTCCAGCACACGTGCCTGTCTGCCAGACCTGTGTGCCTATCAAAGGAGCACATACATAGGCACACACTATGGGACCCTTTGATCATCCACGTTGTGTGTTCTGACAGATCAGTCCCTTGCAAACGCGACCCCAGGAACTCCAGAGGTCTCCGGGTAGCCACTTGGACCTCTTGTGCTTAACTCCATTCCCTGAATGGAGACTGGCGCAGGCTCTGTATAGACGTGAGGTGTATGACACCATCAGCCCTGCCTGTGGTCTGCCCTGACAGCCAGTACCGCAGTCTCGCAAGGGAGGAGAGCCGGTCCCTCCCGAAGGTCACTGCTTGCATTCAGGTTGTAGTATCCTAGCACACAAATTGTGAAGAATTATTTCAGCAGCTTCGCTGTCTTATCCAAATGTTTTCTCTTTGTGCTTTCTAATGGGATGGGACCCTTTGCACTGTCACTATAGGAGCTTGTTATCAGCGCACTCTGTATTATTTTGTAGGCAAAGCGTCTGCTTATGACTGGATATTGAAAAGCATATGACAAATGAAGGACTGTGTGTACTCTGACTATGATTTGACCTAAGAAAAAAACTATGGACTGGATTCTACTGAGCACATTGCTGAAATCCTTTCCAAAATAGCTTGTTAAACTTTATTGCCCTTCTCATATTCACAATTATTCTGATCAAAGCAGTTGATAAAGAAAGCCTATTTGCAGGCTCTGCAGAGCTTCAGTTGCAGCTGGCTGGGCTCCACGTGTTTGGGGTATTTTTTTAATCCACCAGCAGAATATTAGGAAAACCTCCACCCGGTCTTCGATCGTGGGAAAACGCTCTTCCAGCAAAGCAGGGATATAGCCTCTATGCAGAGCCTTGGATCTGGATATTTGAACTTTGCTCTAGTTTGGCTGTGGATCCCAGGCGTGCTGCCTGCTATACTTTCTGAAGTAAATCAAATCCTTTAATCCAAACATGTTGAGACATCAGAGTTGTTTGGAACAGATTCCCTCCAATCACAGTAACCCATGCGTATATATGAATTATATTATCAGATCCTTGATTTTCAGAATGAAATCTTAGTAGCTCATCTTGTATTTTCACCCACTGAAAGCAAACTCAAGTGATTGGCAGTCCTTTTTGCAGTTTGTTTGATTCCTCTGGGAACTCCAACAGCATTGAAACAGGTAAGATACTGTCACTTGCTACGAACTAGTTCACCCAGGCAGATTCCCAGTTTCTTGCGGTTTTGTGATGTTGCTTCCTCCTAGATGTTGTGTTTTCTGATCCATCCAACACAACTTACATGTCTGTTTGCTCTCTTTTTCCAGCTTCTGGCCATCCTCACTGCTTCTTCTGTCACCTAGAGCTTGGCTCTGACCGGGAAGTGCCTTCCAGTTTTGTCCGCTATGTAGATGTGGAGTTTGACATGCCCACCACTTCTGCATCCAAAGCCACTGTTCGGTCCATCTCTGTTGAGGACAAGACCGATGTGAGGAAGTGGGTCAACTATTCAGCACACTACAGTTACAAGGTAAAACTGAGCATGTGGCAGTCACCATGGTTACTTTGCATACTTCATTGTCTTGAAAAGTGTGGGCAGACAAATAAAATACCATGAGCAGATGAGGTGGGAATTTGGCACAAGCCAGGCTCTGTGCATTAGCTACCCATGTGCAGCCTGTTGATTCATGGCAAACAGGCAGTGGATTATCCCTCAGCGAAGATGGAATAAACTTGCTTGCAGTCGCTTTGTGGAAGAGCATACACACAGCCAGTTACTGGGGATTAGCTGATATGTTGAGAGTGTGAACAGGGAGATTTGCTGCTCTTTGTAGCAGCTACAGCGGGAGTGCTAGAGCAGACAAAAGGATCACATTATTTCTCTGCTTAAATATTTCTTCTTCCTGCCTGCCCTAAGGAGAGGAGCAGATGGGAAAATGCACTACATATATACCTGCCAAGAATATCAGTATGCCAAAATTTGCATGTTAGCTGATCCCTCAGCAGAGAAATTGGCATCCTACCTGCCTTCTTTAAGAGCAATGATGAGAGATACTGAAAAGATTCTCATGGCAAATATTTTTAATGGTAATTGGAATTACATTTTTAGTAGTCTCTTAAATTCCCTGGAGATGGTATTTGATCTTCCTAAGTATCCCTTTTAAGACTTAAACATTGGATTATCCCTGATTTTTCAGAGGTGTTGAAATTTAGAACACAAATGTAGATGTGCATTTTAAAATTAATCTCTTCGCTTTATACATCAGTCTTTGCAGAGTTTAAAATTGAGGCTGGTCTTCTGCTGTCACTTTGGAACCCACCTATCCTCTGCAGATTTGGTTCTGGATTTGGATTCAAAGTACAGCTGGGGATGGTAATGAATATAAAATCATGTGAGACCGGTTCTCTGCATGACATTATCTCTTCTGGGAATGATGTCATGACACTGTTGAATCGTAAAACTGTTTGGATTAGACTGAAAACACTTACAGTAAATAAAATCCAGCTTTCCCTCCTCAGTCTATTTCTCTTCACAACCCTCTCAGTTTATCAAGAGTTTCTTCACCTAAGTAGGACACAAACCACCACTAAGGAAGATTTTTGAACCTTTTGTTTTCCTTTCTCATTACAAATGTTCTCCCTCTTTTTCCTCTGCCAGGTCGAAATAGAGCAGAAAAAAAGCTTGAATGAGGATCTGAAGGAAGAAGTTACTGCAAATGTCAATGAATGTGCTACGCAGTGAAGGAAGATCAGTCTGCAAGTCCCAAGAGGGATGGTCAAAATAACAGACCTGGAAGAAAGGATTTGCAGGGTTTTGGTATTTTTCTTTTAAAAAGTATGGAGTACTACTTTTAAAATAACGCTCTGAAGAGTATTATTATTTTTCTTTGTGATGATCCGTACTTTGAGAAGCTCATCGTGGTTTGTTCGGAGCAGACCTATGGGCTTTTGCTGGAACAATTTACGTACAGTTGGGGTATAGACTAAATGACTTGTATTACAGTCAAGCTTGCCTTTTCTGCCTCTTCACCATCTAGGTTCTACATTGAAGTATGGTCTGGTCACCATCACAGCCAAATCAGAAAGCAGCCTTTATCTCACTAACAATCTTGCCCTCCGACATTAAGCATGTTTTTTTGTATGCCTGTTGGTTTGGTCATTGGCAGATTCACTTCCTTCTGAATTGCCAAATAAAACCCAGTGAAAAATGATATAAAATCTCATTTCTGAAGCAGTCGACAGAGTGAAAACCCTGAACATCATTCTGGAGAATCAACAAACTGCATCTTAAACACGATAAATGGTCAAGCAGATGAACTACAGACAGGACAGCTAATCATGTAGCTGTTCTTCTATTCACCCCTTCCTGTGTCATCCCCTGAACGACAACATGTCATTGTGCACATTTTCATGTGGTCTGCACAAGTTACAAGAAAGTCTCTGCAATTTCTTAAAATTTTTGTTAGTCTGGGCTGTTCTGTTATCTTGACTGAACATGGTTATGGCTGCTAGTGAGGGACTTTGCTAAGATTAGATCATTCCTGCCTAGAAAGATATTTAAGGGAAAAACATTGGGGTTTGGTTTGGGGTTTGTATTTTTTAAGATGTTTTCTTGGATGGGTAAGGTGGGTGGTTATTGAAAACGTCAGAATGTGATTACTTTAACAGACAATGTTGTTTGCCTTCCTGAAAATCCTTGGAAGTCTGTCCAGCACAATATTACTTTCACATTCTATCTTGAACCTACAATATAAGTAACTTGTATCTTTTTAAAACCTCCACTAACTGGGACCCAAAATCTCTTTTCAAAAATTAACAACAAGCTTCTGTCATGAAGATTCTTTTATCTCCACTTCGCTGAAAGTAACAGCAAGTCTTAAAATTTCTTTCTAAATAAAAATGCAGAAGGCAAAAATCACTTATTCATACATATTTTTAGAGAAAACAGTGTTCAAAGTACCCATTTTTTTGTAGTTGTTTCTATGGCTTGTGTAATATTTTGTCTCGAGGTAATTTTAAATGTAAAAAAAGTAACTTATTAAATCATTTATCTTTTAAAATGTTACTGCTGACTTTAAAATCACACATTTGGAAAGCCTTGGTAATGTAATTTAAAATCATAATGAATTAAAATGAAAGCTTTTTTATACATTTATAAATTTATTTTACATTTCATATTACAGAAAATTAATACACTCTCGATTTACTACTTTCACTGTGACTCCTATAAAAATCACTACAATGTTAAAATCCCAAATAAAACATGAGATTAATTACATTGAGTTTAAAACTGGTAGTGGTAGAATTTAAAACAAATTATAGGGAACTTATAAATGCCTTTTTATATGCACCTAAATTTCAGGCCTACGTCAACCTAGTGATACATATTTATACAGGTGCACTGCTATAAATACGTAAAGTCTCAGTCCTTCTAGGACTTCTTAATAAGCATGTAATACTCTATTGCAGGTGGTCCTGCTGAAGCCCAGGGTGCTCCTCGGAGCACACCAGTTGGTACTAAGCATTTGCAACATCTCTCTGTAAATGGAAGAATGCTGTTAACTTTTATGAAGCATTTTGAGATCAGTGGATTAAAATTACTGATGAAGTACTGATAAAGAATTATTATTTATTAAATTATAACTTTGTAGGTTGTGAAATATCTGAGAGCATGGGGCTGAATTTGTGACTGATTCGCAGCTCTGTTACACGCTGGCTGTGATGAGTTGCAACTCCTCTCTACAAAATTCGCTCTTCTTTTTAAAGGCATTCCAAGAACTTCTGGGTGTTTTTCCTGTTTTTCACTGCAGCTCCTAGTACACAGTTTCTGAAAAGGACCAGCAAGAAATCCAACAAGACCAAGCTGAACAAGTGCTGAGATGTTGCTGAGGAAGGTTGAGAATGCTTTGTGAAAGAAACAGTTGGGAGATTTCATACACTGATCTGCAGGCTCGCTGTCTGAATTTTTGCCTATTGCCCCCCAGCCCTTGAAAACACAAATAAGTAATAGCAAATAAAATTATGTTGTACTGCTTAAAGAGGGGAGAAAATCAAAGGAATATCTTTTTCCATCTCTGTTGAATTCTTAAACTATTCAGCCTCTATCATACTCCAGCTACAGAATATTTCATGCCCCAAAACTTGAAAGATGAACATATTGGAGGTTTCTGGATTTACTTAATTCCTCTACTTCTTCATCACTGATTCTTTTTTTTAAGTCAAAGTTAATGAATGAAAGAAAGAGTATGGGCTTGACTCTGATCTCTCTTATGTAGTTAGTTGTACAACAGAAGTATCTCTTCCAATCCTCATGGAGTTACGCAGGCAAAACTGGAAAAGTGTTCTGGTTTCTAAAAAAGCTGGTTTAATCCATTCTGATCTCTGGAGAGTATTTATCTGATGAACCTGCCACTGAATTTTCAAGAGTTTGGGATTAATACCTCAGCCAGAGTTTCAAAAGATCTTGTTTCCTGTTGAAGTGCTAGAGTGAGTAGCCTGATTTTTCAAAGGAGCACTAACAACCAAAATCTTTAGAAAATCTAGCATTGGTATCACCAGGTGTCACCACTGAATTCTTTTTTCAGTCCAGTGCCATTATGAGCACTGAGCATTTGGACACTGGGATCTTAAGTGCCCTTTTTGAGGCTTCCACTGTTCTTGCTTGATTAAACAGTGCCAATTTTTCAGTGTTAGATACTGTCGTGCATTCATCCATAGGGGTATAGTAGTAATTTGGACAGACTGTTGATGGGAGTGAGAGGAAAGGAGCTGAGAGGTTTGTCAGGTTTAGAGTAGCAGAAATTATTTAGATACAAGCTATGCCTGTAGTGGGGATTTTTTTTTTTTTTTTAATCTTGGGGGAAAATGTCTTTGAATAGTTTCAGTTTAATACTCCTTTTGAGAAAGATATAATCACTGTCCTTTGGTTCATTTGAAAGCTTTGTAGTACTCAAATACTCCGTGCAGGAAATGCGCCTTCAAGATAAGCATACATTTACCCCTTGAAGCTATTCCCACTTTCAGCCTTCTTTCTGTTTCTCATTATGGCTTTGTTCCATTTTTGTACTTGGTAAGACTTGAGGTATTGCAGGAATTCTGCCTAGAAAAATAAACAGTCTTTGATAACAAGGGGTAAAGATGAACATCTCTGGGCAGCTAAGCTTATTTTAGTGAATGCCTCTTACATTTATTAACTATGGACACTCTGCTAGAAAAGGAAAATGGGCAAATTCAGCTAAGAAATACTGTAACTGACTGATGTTATTTTTGTCCTTTAATTTTATTTAGAGTCAAATTTCATCATACTATGAAGGACACAGATTTTAGGTTTTTCATTGTAGCAGTATCTTAAGAAACACTGCAGAAATAATTTACCTTTCCTGGTGGGTTGCTGACTGACATATTTACTTGACAGGACATCCAAACTACCTGCCCACATGACTTAGCTGCTAAAACTCCCTCTTGATCATCCCCTTCCCAGGATAGAGAGCAATTTCATGCAGAAGAGCATGAAAGCAAGAGGATAGGTGTACAAAGTTCAGCCTGGAAGTGCTTACTCTGTTGCTTGCATAAAATTCTCAGTAATTTCCTTGGCCCTTCAATCCACACAAACTAATCAAGCCCTTGATAGGTCACCTCTGTTCCAGAGGGTGGAAAATTCCTTTCAGTGGTTAACTGTTCGTGTTTATAGCTGTATTCATCTCCAGAACTGGCCAGCACAAGAATTTGCAGCACACAGAGATCACTTATGGATGAAGTACTTACCCTCTTCTGCCACTAAAGTTAAACCTAGATCATGAGTTGTCTAAGATACAAAATTTTTGTGTGATAACAGGCGTAGCTGCTCCTAGCCTTCCTGTTTTATTCAGCCACCCACACATCCATCCATCCATCCATCCACCCTCTCATGCGTCCTACCCACCCGCCCTCTTTCTCCTATACTTGCAATTCATTCTTTGCACTATTGACATCGATTGGTTTGATGATTATTTTGTAACATGTTCCTACCTTTTTGTTTTGTAAAATAAGATAGTCTATACACTGGCTAACTTTGTAGAAGTGGTTTATTTTTTTTTCATTTTATTTTATCAGTTGAAATGGGGTGTCATGTTTTGTTTGAACTATGTGAAAAAAAATAAACGTTAAGATGAAACAGCATATCCACCTTTTCACTGTGAAATTGAAGTTGTATGTGTATGTGTATATTATTCTGATAAGTAAGAAGTCTTGAGTTCAGAAGAGGAAAAGGGAGTGTTTTGAATAGCATAAAAAAGGACATAAATTAGAAGTAATGGGACTACATACAGTAAAGAGATTATTTCATTTGATCATCCAGACTGAACAATACACTGCAAAGGAAATGGAGCAGGCCTAGAGCTTGAGCAACATAGCAGATGTGTGGAGCAATGCTGACACAATATAGAAAAGGATCCACTATTTGAATGAAGCCATCCTGAAACAAAGTAATTGGGAGTTGAAGCTTCTGCTCAGTGGGTCTCTTCTACGTCTGTTCTCTGTCTGCTAAAGCCAGGAGTACGTGTAAGGACAGTGCCTTCCCGTGATCAGAACATCTGTTAACAAAGCAAGTGTAAGGACAAGGTCTAAACTATTTAGAGTCCTCTGCTATGGTTCTCTGTGTTCTTTCAAACTTGAGTAAGCCACGTATCATTTCATACATCTTTCCACTTCTCTCACAGTCACTGAGACCGGTTGCAGTGTGCTGTTTTTCTCAAAAGCACTCCCTGAATCAGACTGAAGAGCTGGGCAGTCTCATTGACCAAAGAAAATCAGATATCCATCATAAGGGCCACTCAGATTATTGCTCTGAGCTCAGCACTTTCTCCACAGTATGCCTCAGTACAACTGACAGTAAGTCAGTCATTTTACAGTATAAGAAAATGGAGGCACACGGGCACACATGTTCATTATTCAAGAGTAAATCAGGTCAGCCAGAAGAAAGAAGGAAAGTTAAATAGAAAGATTCAGGGGCTGTTAGTAATAGCAGTTTATTTACTGTAATTCAGATATTCAGTGACATTTGGAAATGATACTATCAAATTTGGAGGGTAGGATTACATTAACTATGATAGCCTGATGCAAAATGGTTTTTAAAAGAGAGAGTTATAGAAAAAGCTGAAAGTTTGAAACCAGGGAGCTCAAAGTTCCTTGGCAATAGTGCAGTCCTTCGAGACAAGCCAAAATAACACCCTGCAAGAGATGGAGAAGTCAGAGTGCCAGCGCAATGTGTACCCAAACAAAAGACATCACTAGAGTGAGACAGCACAACTGGGAGAGAAAAAAACACCAGTTTTCTTTGCGTGCTCTTAGTTGCCATGATTGCCCTTACCATCTAATCCAGATGCGTTGTAAATTTGTAAGTAGGACAAAAGCTGCTGAAGGTCAGCTGAGGTAAAGCAAAAGAGAGCAGCAGCCCATTGTTTCAGCTTAGGTGCAGGTCTGTATCACAGCAGATGTGTCTGAAACATGAAGCACACCAGTCCCAGAAAAAAACTCCTGTCCTTTTGGTCACAGTATTGGAAGCCTAACAGCAACTGCCATATATTAAGAAGTAGTTGGAACAGTATTTTAAACACCAGCTATGAAAGGTGTCTTAGCCCTGAATAATGGGACAGCAAAGCCTGATGGAGAGGGGTGACTGCTGGGGTGCTACAACAAGTGGCAGACACATGCTGGGGTTCGGGGGGTGTGGGCAGACTGGTCCTTCCCTGGTACGGGGCCTTCTGCAGTCTCCCAGATGCTACTGCCCCAGCGACTGTAGATAAACTGGGAGCAATCGGCTTGGCCTAAAGAGCTTCTGAAGGAAAAGTATGAATACAGCTGAAAGTAATTTCCTAAGGTGAGAGCCTCTTTTGTAAAGGTTTCCTTTATGGAGAATAAAAAAGGAGAGCTCTACTCTGTGTGGAAGCAAAGAAATTTGTTAGGAGCATGGTCAGTTCAGCAATTGTATTAATACAGAGAGTACTCAGATTAAAAGGGAATGAAATGGGAAAACCCCATATCAGCGCACAGGTACAGGCAGAACTGTAGCGGAGTGCTGGCTTCTGGTCAAGAGAAACAAAAGTAAAACTGCAAACTAATACAGTTCAACCACTACGGCATCCTCTGTGCCCACCTCCCTTTGACCAAAATCTTGCTTAAATTGCACTGTGTCAGTAAGCAGGCTTTTGTTGTTTTTTTTCCCCAAGCTGTTATAGGTACCCTTTACCCAGGAGGAAGAAATGTCCCTGGCAGCCAGGAAGTGACAGTTGGTGCGAGAGGAACAACCAGGGGAGTGCGGGTGGCAAAATAGGGTACCCTGAAGTTACAGTCTCAACGGAGAAAAATGTGTGCTAATACCTCATGAAGTCCTGTGACAAGTCAGGAACTACACAGAAAATGTGACTTGGGGAGTGCCAGTCTACAGACACTGACCCTGGGTGCAAAGGACAAAATAGTAAAAAAAAAGAATATGAATATTATGAAAGATTGGAAGGTTTGTGAACAAATAGTATTGGATTTGGAACTGAACCACATTGTCAAAATCAGCTCTCAAATTGAACAGGGCCAGAAGACCTAAAAAAGAGAGGATGATGAAAGTGTGACATTTCTGCTGGGTGGTTTGTGGTATGGGTCCTACCTGGAGAAGTGAACTACAGGTTGGAACTATAAGGCATTTAGCTGTGTGTCCACGCTCCCTCAGTTCGCAGGAGCTAAGGGACTGTTGCTCTCTAGTGGTCACTGCAGGCTGCCAGGTGTTTGCCTGGACTACTGACCTGCTGCATCAGGCAGACTCAATGAAACACAAGTCCCACTGGTTTTCAGGACTGTGAAGCCCATGCAGAATTTGGCCCATTGTTGACATACTGAAAACTAAGAGTTGACTAACTCAACTGATTCCATGTTTAGCTGAGAAAAGGCCAACAAATTAATTTTTCAGTGGTGTTGACTGCTCTTTTCGCCCAGGTAGTCCTTACCTCTCTGCACAGTCATGCACAGAATCAGTTTAGATTTATGTCCATAAAGCACTTTAAATACCTCCAACAGAAAATGCTGTAAGAGGATAACTTTTAACTACTGTCTATTAAAAAACAAAAGCATACGTGTGTGTTGTATAGGCATGCATAGGCCTATACAACTAAGCATTGTATAATGGAAAGAACAGTAGTTTGACCTTTTTATTTTCTGTCCACTCTTTAGGAGACAGACACCCCCCACCGCCCCGAGGTACGCTGGTGGGGCTAAGTCCAAGTCTGTGCAGCCAAGCCCACTATTCTCATCTGGTAAACCCCCATGCAGCTGCTGCCTCATTCTGGAAGTACCAAAATTCCCAGGAGCTCTCATAAATTTGCATGAAAGATGTCTATTCCTGTACGTGCCTCAAACTACCACAGTCCTAAGCGGTTCTCAAGCCAAGTGTTCCCCTACCTTCCCTGCCTCGAGGTCTCTGATCTGCTGCCATGCTCCGAATGAGCGTTGTGTGCTATAAACGTGCTCAGTGGTCAGAGCACTGCGCTGCAGCTGAGCGAATGGGTTTTGGCTCCCTTTCTCCTCCTTGCTTGAGGCTAGCTAGAAGGCTGGGGCAGAGGTGGAGACTGTTCAAGAACGAAATGGAGACTGTTCAAGAACGAAAAGAGGGACTGAAGACTTCAAGGGTTTAGAGTACTGACCAGATTTGTCAATCCTTGACTGCAGTTTCTGAAATGCTGTTAAGTAAATTATGGAAATAGTCCCTAGAGCAGGAACTAGACGCCAGACCTACCCTCTCCCTCCAGACACGTATCTTTCTCTGCTGAGCTCACTAATCATAGAAGGCCTGCTGGCCACTCAAAGTACTTTACAGGATAAGCCATAGCACCTTTTGAGGCTGGTGCCTTATCTGTTTGCTGAGGTGCTACGGAAATAGAAGTGTTTAAATACATCCTTGTGCTGTATTTTCTAAGAAGTAATTTGTTATAAAATGTCTCCTTCCTGTAACAAAATGATCTTTCTGTATTAGAGCCTGGCAAGAATACAGCTATATGCCTTTGACAAAAATCCCTTACAGCATGGGGACACTTTTCCTTCCCAGCACCCACAAAAAGCACATGAAAATCAGTTTCAATCTGTCCTGAAGTAATTTCTTACCTGATTTTTAGGTTTGAGAAAAAGATGTACTAGTTACTAATGTTCAGCTTCTGTTAATCATTTAACATTTACTATGCATTATGAACCTACTTTTATAGAAGTTACAGCCAACAGTCATTGCTCTCAATGAGAGTGCTTCTGGGCGACTTTAGCACAAAGACAGAAATTTTGAAAACATACTTCTCTGATTTATTTTGTTTTCTGCTGGGGTTATTATGCTGGCGTAGGAGTTCTGCCTCCCTCTTGTGGCTGCTTCTTCTACTTTCGACTTGGAAAAGAAACATTTACAGTGCACCCACACTCAAGAGTTCATGATTGCTACCTTCCTGATACAAGCCTCCTCCTTGAGTTTGCTAGAAAAAAAACCATTATGTTGGGAATCCCCCATAGAAAAATTCTCAACCTGAGTGAGAGATTCTTTTTCACATTCACGTGGAAACAACTGAACGTGTTTGATAAAAGCAGTGGTAATTCATGCTGGTTACATTTTGTAATTGATTCTGAATGTTCAGATTCAAGTCAGCCAAATGTACAAGCTCCACCTAGGAGTTATTAAGGTAGATTCCAGGTGATGTGATAGTTTCAAATAGTGCTGGAAAGTCTAGGCAATTGACTTTGGAGTCAACTGCTTTGATGCCATGAACATGCAACAACTCATGGCCTATACATTTTAGGATATCACTTTGTCCTTTCCTACTGCCTTCCATTTAAAAATCACATAGTCCTTTTCAAACGTTAAGAAATTAAGCTATCTGAAGAGCTAACTGAAATAAAAGACTGTACCTCTCAGATGATAAGAAAGCTAAGATAGCATTAAAATCGCTGCCTTGGAATGATAGAGCCCCAGCTGAATGCGGATCTAATGTCCCTCCATTGTTTCCCTAACCCAGAAGAACATCTTCTCCCTTCAAGGTCCTTAGCAGACTTACAGCATTTGTAGCGTGATTTACCTTGAATGTCTCTGCTCTGCGCCCTTGTATTCTTCATTCCTTAGCAATTTACACTGATATCAATAGAGCACATTGCCTGCTGTGACATTCAGAAAGACATGTGAATTGTGTCTTGAAAGCCATAGCTGGAAACTGGGCAGGAGGGACCTGGAAATTTATAGCGGAGGTCTACAGCAATGGAAAGAGAATAAGCTCCACAGCTTAAACCCTACTGCTGGTCTTCTTGCTTTGTTAGGTCTAAAAGAAAGTGACTGTAGTTCTGCACCACTGTTACTTGGTCGCATCCTCCAGCTTCATCTCCAATTTCAGCCGGCTTTGGCATTGAGGCAAGGGACTTGCTTTGACCGTTCATACATTTATGTAACTGTCCAAGTGATATGGATAGAGATATTATCACTTTGGCTTTGAAGGTACTCTCATCTGCTTCACATTAGATGATACCCATCAGCACCTCCTTGGCAGCTGGCCAGTGAAAACATTCACGGGAGCTGAGCCCAGCCCTATGCAGGCTCTGCCAGGGCCTGGCTGCAGCAACAGCTAGAGCTTCTGGGGAAAAAGCATCCCCGGTGCCTACAGACCACATCCAATAAAGGCGGTGTCGGGCCCTCACCCTATAACTGTTAATACTGCATCTGCGTCTGGCCAGATGGGTCACAGCATGGATCAGTCCTTCCAGCACAAATGCAACTGTCTGAAAACTCTATAAACTGGAAGTGCTGTTTTCTGTTCATCACGTGCTCTGCCCATACCATAAAATGGGGTGCAAGGAAAATTGCAGGTATAGCAGGTGCAATGGGATGCCTCACTAGAAACACTTTCTTTCAACAGAGACACAGACATGCTGACTACTAATCTGCCTAGAGTCAGTCTGTGGGAGAAATGAGATGGCTGATGACAGTAGGTCATATTGCAAAGCTAGGAAGATTTGTAGTGGGAGATGATGCTTAAGATGGAAAAACAATCTTTCATCTGAAGCAGCAAGGCAGGGAGTAGGAACAAGCAGCTGAGGGAAAATGTGAGCTCTGGTCTATAAGCACAGCTTCACATTTTTTTACATGTTTGCAGCTGTCAAAATCTTGGTATGACCAAGACTCACAGGTTACACATCATTTAGCATGAAGACTCAAGCAGAGAAGAGCTCTGGAAATGGGTCACAGGTTAGAAATGGCAATAAATGCCTAGGGTCCTATAGCTCCATTACATGATGAGTTGGGCTGGCTCATTCCTGCTGTTTTCCTTTCTCTCAAAGCCAGGGACTCCAACTGCCCAGCAGTCCTCACACGAGTACAGCTTTGCCAGTTAGATAATTAGCCTCAGCATGGGAACTGCACATTAACTGCTCATAAACCATAGGTTGGCCACAACTGAGTTCATGTTCACTGTTCCTCACTGGGAAAGCTGAACACAGCCAAAACTGAACTGGAGTTGTTTCCTGCAAATTCCACCCAGTCCTGTGAAAAACAACCCTACGACTCATCTAGGAAAAAAAAAAAAAAAAGCAAAGATTTGTCTTGTCTGCCTGATGCCTCTCATGCTGGGTCCCAGAGGGGACATACGATCACCTCTGAATAGGCTGTAAAGTGTAGGGCACACCCATGGTTTTTCCATGAAAGCTATAGCCTCTTTGCCCTTAAAGCAGCTCTACGTGATCCTCAGCAAGTCGGAAGCTTGCACGGTTTGCAAGGCCGCTCATTTGGACGCAGAGGAACGGACATACTAAGTGGGAGGCAGTGAGCATCCGAAGTGGAGCAAACCTGCCTTGCACAAAAGCATTTTTAGTTTATGGCCACGTGAATGTGTGGCCACGGGACAAACTACTGGGTAAAATACACCACAGCACATCCCTGCTTGGCTGTGGCTGCCTGTGTGCAGTCTCCCATCCTGCCAGCTGTGTGAGTGAGGGAAGCCGAGGCTACACAAACACGCACACACTCCCAAAGGAATCACAGGGTTATCACGCACACAGACCAGCACCATGCCATACTTACACGCTGCATATTTGTATTCTGGCACACTCTAGGGTGATTACTTTATCCTAAGTCACCACGTGGAGCCTGAGGTATGTAAGGCTTGCAAAGCCACACTATAGATCGCTCTGTGCAAATTTCTCTCTATGAATATTTCACTCTCCGATGCCTGTATAAATCAGGAATAACTTTGCTGAAGTGAATTCAATTTTGCTGCGGACCTTTGCACATCGTAGCCGCTGGCTAGAATATATGGCAATAATCAGGAAAAACATTTATCAGCACGCTAGGTAAAGCTTTGCTTTAGATCCATAATGTAGGACATTGCACGTAGAGGGAATCTAATTGGTATTTTAAGTGCAGATTTTTTGTTACCTGACTTCTTTGTTGCTCGGCTTCATGGATCAGAGCCAACAATATTTTGGCTGTTGTCAGAACCTCATCACAGTTGAGTAGCTGTGATTCATAACACTCACAGTCCGAGTGATTAATGTTACTACTTAAAAAGCACTTAAGCAAGGTAGTACTGACAGAATGTGTAACTTGAAGGTACTCCTGAAGTACCTTCTGCTCACACCTTTGCAGAGAAACTCTAGCCTTCAGAATTTTAGGGGCTTTTTTTAGCTATTTAAGAATCAGTACCCTGTATTCAAATTCTGATTCATTCCGTCTGCAGAGACCTAAGCATTAGGCCAAACACGTATACACATGCGAAAAATAAAGGGGTGGTCTCTGCCCTAAGACCGGTAATCTTCCTACTACAAGCATTACAGCTTGCTTACAGCAAGCAGGGTGTGCGTTTTAGTAATGGCCAATTCTTCCTCAATAAAAGGAAGCCTGGAGACTTTTCTACATGACAAAGCATTTGGCAACAATGTTGTTTTGAAGCATTTCCTCCTCTGGTCACTTATTTCTACTCCTGTCAGCTCTTTCAGTCGCACTAACGCGTCTTTTGTGGGGCTGCCCTACGAACCAGATCAGGAAACTGATCCAGGTTAAAAATTAGCCAGCACGGTAAAAAAAAAAAAAAAATAAATGGCACACCAAGAAACTGGCACAACTGCAAAAGCTGAGTGTGGTGGCACAGGATGGAACAAGCACACAGTGGTTTGGGAAGGAAGTACGGATGCCTGAAATCCTCATTATCACTGCATGCTTGGGGGTTATGGGAACAACGGGGTCAGTGTCTCAATTAAGTTTTGCCTTTATGAACTCAATGTAGTTTTGTCAAACAGAGACATGAAAGAAACAATCTCTGATCCACAAATCTATGACGGCAGAAACCTCTGCTAACGTGTAAATAAATGCAGCATAGGGAAACAGCCTAGAAAAGAGCTTGTTGCTTCCTCCAGCTGTAACCGATTATTCACTAGAAACAGCTGTTATAAAGACCATGGTGCAGCTGTGTGAAGTGATTTTTTTGAGGGATGGGCTGAGGGAGGCTAAGGAAAGTCAATTCCCTAAGCAGAGGAAGCACAAGTGGTCCTAGAAAAGGAATAGTTTTGCAAAAACTGACATGGAGTTTGTGTATAAAACAGAGAGGGAAGCGTGAGTCTGCTAGAAGAGAAATCATAGTGTTGAGAGGAGAGGGTCTAGCAGTTAGTGGCAGCTTTAGAAGATAAGTCTTCTGATGGGTGTACAGACCTGTGGGTTTTGCAGTATTGTTCCTCAGACTTTGAAGGCCTGAGAGGTCTGTTGGAGATACGTGGGGACAGAAGAAATTACAGTAACAGAACAACTGTAGCAGCTGGTCACCTGCTAACATAGTCTTCTGTGAAGATGCAATTTATGTATTTTGTTTGGAGGAGGGAAGATGGCTTTCTGATGTTGGTAGGTATGTGGCTTTGATGTATAACTAAGCGTGTAGTTTTATTTTCCTGTTTAGACATGCCCTAATGAGAAAGGTTTATATACAAGTTGTTTTCAAACAACTATACTTATTCTAACAGTAAACAGTCTTAGTCTACATTACAGAAAAATTCTTTGTGCTTCCTACTTTGCTCGAGTAAGCGCTTGGTAAGAGTAGAGCAAGCCTGAGACTCTTAAGTCTCATCATGAAATAGAAGTTTAATGTGTAGCAAGCTTCTCTGAAGGTGTCACCTGTTCTAGGACTTCAAGCTGAGAATTTGCTGAAACATTAATGTTTGCCCTCTGAAAGGTCACTAGAGACAAACCACATTGCTCTAGGATGACATGGTTTGGCTCTCTGTGGGCTGTGAGGAGGGCAGTTGAATTGTGCATATGTCAGACCCTTAAAACTGATGTTAGTGTGCTTTGGTAAAGTGTATTGCTGTGTTTCAAATTCTAGATGCAAGAGTAAATCCATCTAGAAAAATAGAGATGCCTTGGAAAAAGGGTGATGGGAGCTATTTAATTCAATTTCTGCCTTGCTTAAAAATTTTGGGGGGGAAATCTAGTGCTGAAGGCAAGAGGGGTATGTTTGCTGGCTTTTGTTTCCAGCTACTAGATCATGGTGAGCAGGCTGTTAGAAGGAAAAATCTCTCTCTCTCTCTCTCAATACCTTTTCATTAAAGAATGTTTATACAATACCTGAACACTGTCTGAAACTAGTATCACATAACTTCCATTATGTGTCAGCATCTCTTCTGACTCGAGGGCTGGTTGGATGCAGAAAAGCTTCGGTATGATATGTCTGTTGTTAACTTCTGCCTGTGCCCAAAGTTTTGGATTGCAGCTTGGGCCACCTACTATTTATTTTGAGCTCAGTAGGGACACTTGAAAAAAAAATGAAACACAAAAACAAAACAAAAAACCACCACCAAAACCAAAAAATTCTCAAATTTTATTTAAGGTTATATTCTCTCTTTGGTACAGTGAGTGGAAGCAGCGAGAGCGAGTTAAACATAGAGCTGAACATAAGCTCTAAACTCAGAATGTGTGAGCATAACTTCAAGCAGCTTTTTCCCCCGTTAACATTTTCTAGACTGACTTGGTTCTGTGTATGCTCCTGTTTTATCCTTTTAACACATGCTGTTGCAATTTAAAATTAAATGTGTATCTCCTCATTCTTCTGGAAAAATATCATTTCGGAGATTGGGGCAGAAGGTTTACTTCCTTGCCTAATAATAATACTATGTCACCAAAGCCTTCTGAGAAGTGTTCAACGGCTTAGTTTGTTTTTAAGGAAAGAGTGTAATATGCTGGCTGAATATTGTATGTTGTCTTGATGCTCATAGTGGGTGACTTACCAGCACAACTACAATAGCAGGTTGGTAAAGTGGACAAGACTTACAATGAACTATCTGGAAGGAGTGCTGACGGTAAGCCTCGTTCTGTTACCTACGTTAAGGTTTGCACTCCTGTAATATAGTTAAGACCAATTTTTGTTTTCCTTGCTTAACTGTCCCCCCGGGGGGGAACCAGTCGACGTGATCACACTTAACAAGCTCTTCTGTTGTTTCAAGAACTAAGAAATCATAAATCACTGTGTCAGCAACACCTCATACTAGGTACTCAATGCTTTGCCGTATGATCAGAAACATTTTCAAAGAAAAATGAGGGCACACTGATACTGATTGGGTACCAATTTCTCCAGGTGTAGGAGATCAGGCGTACTCATGGTCTGCTTTTGGGAGGCAGAAGAGTAGTTTCAGATTTTTTTTTTTTACCATTTTCAGATGAACAAAAAAACCTCCATTTAAAAAAAAAAACAAACCACAAACAAATAAAACCTGAAGATCACAAATTTAATGTGTTTTAACTTGGCATCAAGATTTTGTGGTTCTTGTTTTCAGCTGAATTGCTAGCTAGTGGCTTTCTGTGGCAATAACAGGTACTTAGCACCTTTGAGTTTCTAGATTCAAGTGTGTCCCACCCCTCCCCCCATTAGCAAATACTTATACATCAGTTACCCCTTTGCAGAATATCTTCTTGAAAGATATGCTGTGAAGAACAACGCATTAGTACTTGTTAAGAACTTTAGAATGGAAATGCTATCAACCCAAAAATCATACTGAAGAAAATTTATTTCTTCCTACTCACAAGTTCAAAAATCTCTTTTAAAAGATGTAGTTCTCTGATGGACCACAAGGGAGATGAACTAAAAACATCTCCATACCCTAGACCCATTACGTTAACTTAGCAAGCTACTGTTGCAGTAGTAAGTCACTTGGTCTGCTGAGGAGAAGCAAAGGATGCTTCTGGTACTAACAGGACAGAGGGCACTTGATGTAGACTGTGTGCCTCTGAGTGCAAAGTGTTGCTTATAAAAGATGATTTGTTTGTCTCAAAGATTTGGTAGAAGAAGAAAGATGATCGTGCCTAAGGCTGAGTGGGAACTTTATTTCCTCCTGTAACACACCAAGGATCAGCTTTTGATCTTGTGCACAAATGTGCTTTTCCCTACACTATCCCATATTTGGCACAATTTTTGCTGTGAAGGAGAAAGTTTGCCCAAATGTCATCATCTTTGCTCTGGGTATAATGTCCGTCATCACTGTGGAGTTCAAGTCTAGACAGTACAATGGCTAAAACTGAAGTATCCAGCCAACAGTAAAGCTGCCATTATTGCTAAACCTGGTGAAGCCACCCTGAGTTGTCAGTGGTAGAAACCTTAGGAAGAAAGAAGACAGACAGGGTAACACACAAGCTTAATACGATTCATGCCTGACTGGCAAACAAAGGAGAATGCTGGCAGATAAATACAGTTAATTGTAAAAGTAATGCTGTTATGTAGCTTATGCCTACTGATGCTATCCAGATGATCAGTGTTGCTACTGCACTATGTATAAACATGGATGTCATTCCAGTCTAACAAAATGCTAAATGAAGTAGAATCCCCTAACATTGATAGAGCAGGCAGCTGTGATGCTGGGGAAAACCAAGGTGAACAGACTTCAGCAAGCAGCTAACTTGCTTGCTCTTCCCAAGCAGCAGCTGAATTGCTGTGAATTAGATGGACCATTAGTCTGACTCGATGGGGCATTTCTCATGAGGGCTTGATTTTGTTCACAACAATATGCTTCCTTAGAGGCACTCAGGGGGTTCGCAGTGCTGCCTCACAACGTGATATTGGTGCCTGAGAAACTGTGACAGGGCCATGCGCACGGGTCTTACCTTCTGGGAAGACAGTCTGCTGAACTAGAGAAAGGCGCGTGATACCAGACCGAGCCGTTACTGCTATCATGCCCAAATGTTAAATTTTTTTAATTATTCAGTAAGCCACCCTGAAAAACAGGGAGGGGGTTCCAGGGAAGGAACCTGTAGCTCTCCAGTGCCTCATGTCGAAGAGAGGAAGGGTATGAATGGCAATCTGATTTCTTCCTGGTGGCATGCCTGTTGCTTCAGCGGTTTCACTTTGCAGTGAAGTACAAACTCTCTGTGAGAGATTACTACCTTCTTGTCAGAGGCATCGGAAGTCAGGTAACACTAGCACCTCAATCGGTCCCCGTAGTTCATTCATCAGACCATGAATTATGGCTTCTGAGGGGGCAGACCCTCTTCTGTCCTGTTGGCTGTGCTATGCAGGTGGAAAGCTCCAGCAAAGGTGGAATTTGACAGCTAAGAACAGTAAAATTTTGTGAGCTGTGCTGGTTTTTGGCCAGGGGTCTAGCAGTATGCATAATGAACAGCGGCTTAATCGGCTGGCCCACTGTAAACCAGTCACGTCCCCATACAAAGTCTGCACTCCAGAAGGGAAGGAGGTGTTCGTTACTGCATAAATGGAGGATTTAGAGGAATGGGAGGGGAGGGAAAGGTCTCCTGTTTCCGCTAACAAACTCCTTCCCGTCAAAAGATACCAGGCAGGAGTTCCTGAACTTGTTACTTGGGCTAGTTAATAGGTAGGACTTCAGGCTGAAGGTAAGGCAGCAAACGTAGTCTGCACCGCAGTTATTTGTTGAAGAGATGTAACCTGCTACGCCTTGCATACGTGGAGCCAGAATTCAATGTTATTTTTCACTTTGCTTGAGTGGGACTTACACAGGTGACTTACTGGTGGAGATCCAAGGGACGAGCGGAGTTCCCAAGTTGTGCTAAGGACTGAGCAAAGGTGGCAGCGGTTAAGTTAACTTTGGTGGAATAGTACTCACGGTGGAGACTTTCCTGTATTATGTGCCTCTCGCAGGTTGCCAGAGAGAAGGCGGACAAAGAGAGAGAACGGAAGAGAAGGCAGTAAGGAGGGGAAAAATGGAAGTTAAGCCAGCTGGCCGGGCTCTGACAACTTTTTGCGCAGCTGGGAGATCCTATTGCCACCGATTCGGCAAGGAACTGCGGAAAGCTGCCATGCTGCAAACGGGTGAGCGCCTGCCTGCGGGCCATATGGAGGGCACGGGTAATTTCTTGGGTTTTGCTGCCTCCCTCTTCCTGGTCGGCTCTGGGCTCCGCTGCCAGTCTAGGGGGTGGCACAGAGCCCGGGAGCGCTCTGGGGCCTGCGGCCTACAGCAGCGGCCCCTGGGCCGGCCCGCGGGGCCTTTGTTTAACGCCCCGCGGGGTAAGGCGCCAGCGCTCGCCGGGCCGGGCTCCAGGCCCCCTTCTCGCGGGCCACGAAGAGCCACTTCTGCCCTGAAGTGGGCGGCTGCAGCTTTCCACCGCCGCGGAGCAAGCGGCTGCCGGCGACTGAGCCGGGCTGCGCTCGTGTCTCCCCAGCCTGGCGCCGGCCGTGACCGGCAGCGCGGGCCCGTACGGTCCCGGTCCGGGTCCCGCGTTCCGCCCTCGCCCAGCCGGGGCCCGTCCCCCTCCCGCCCGGGCCCGGGGACAGCCTGGCGCCGGCGGGCGGGGGGGGCGGCACCGCCCCGGCGCTGCCCGCCTCGCGGGCGCCGTGACGCGGAGCGCGAAGAGGGGCGGGGCTCCCGCGCCGCCGGCCGAGGGTGCGCAGAGACTTCCGCCTCGGTAGGCCCGGCTGCGCGGGAGCCAGGTGCGCGGCCCCGCGCAGCTACTTCCGCCTCGGTAGGCGTCATGGCGGCGGGGCGGGCGCCTCACGTGACGGCGCCCGGCCCGGCGCGGTCTCGCGCGCAGCTCTCGCGGTGCCTGCCCCCCCCCGCCCGCGTCCCCCTCTCGCCCTGGCCGCTCGCGCAGCTGCTCGGCTCTCGCTATATAAAGGGGCGAAGCGGGCAGAGCGGGCGGCTGGCGGCGGCGGCTGCAGCCCCAGGGCCGGCGAACGAGGCCGGGCCAGGCCGCGGGGCTGCCCGTGAGCCGGGGCGGGACGCGCGGGCTCTGGGGGGACGCAGCCGGGCAGGTTTATTGTTTTAGGGGCGACTCCCCCCCCCCCCCCCGCGGTTGGGGGCGTCCCGGGGGGCTCGGGACATGGCGAGCTCGACTAACACAAACCCCGTGGTAAGGACCGGGTCGGGGGGGGCGAGGGGGGCCCCGGGGGGGCAGCGCGGGCGGAGGGGCCCGGCGGGGCCGGCCGCCCCCCCCCCTCCCCCGCACTCCCTTCCCTCCCGCCGCCCGCCTCGAGCGGTCCCAGCCCCCTCCCCCCCCCCCCCCGGCGGGAAGGGGCGGCGGGGGGCGCGGGGCAGCCTCGCCCCCCTCTTCCCCCCCTCCCCTCCCGCCAGCGGCGGGGAGCCAACTTGTGGCGCCCGGCGCCGGCCGCCTCGGCGGCGGGGAGCGAGCGGAGCCGGGGGCGGCGGGGGCGCGGGGCGGCGGGGGCGCGGGGCGGCGGCCCGGGGGCGGCGGGGCGGCCCGGCGGGCGGCGGAGCCCCGCGGGGGAGGCCGGGGCCGCGCCGCCGGTTGAGGGTCCGGCGGGGAGGGCAGGGGAGGGCAGGGCGGGCGGGGGGCACCGCTGCCGCCGGGAGCCGCCCGGGGAAGGGGCGAGCGGCGGGGGAAGCGCGGGCGCTGCTGCCCGCCCCGCCGCCGTCCCGGGGCGAGGGGAAGCGACACCCGAGCCAGGTTTCGGTTTTGTGTCGGTGGCGGCGAAGCCCGTCCGGGCTCCGCTGGAGCCATTTTATGTTGCTTTAGAAGAAGGAGACGATGGTTGAAAAGCACTTCTCCTAGCCCCGCCGGATCGGCTAAGCCGGGCGAAAGCCCTCAACTTCCCTCCGGCGAGCGAGGCAGTATTTATTTGAAAAAGAGAGAGCAAAAAAAAAAAACAACCCCAGCCCTCTCCCCCCCTCCCCGTTCCCTTCTCGTCCTTTCTGCACCTTGGCGGGTGGCTCGCTGCTGCACTTGTACTCACAGAGGTTTGCAACAAGCAGTCACACCAACCTGCGCAGGCACCCAGCCCCCCCGGCCGCCGCTCTCCGCTCCGCTCCTCTCCTCTCCCCCTTGCGCGCCCCCCGTCCGCGACCCCCGCCCCGAAGCGCTGGAGGAGACAAACCCGGCGTCCCGGCGGCGGGCTCGGCCCCCTTGTTTGTGGCTCTCAGATCCATCATGGCTTCCCCCTGCCTTTCTGCCTCCCTGCTCCTTGTGTTCCTCCTCCCTGTGGCTGCCCTGTTTATATAGAGCTATTGCCGCTCTCTAATATAGACTCTGCTAGGATGGGAAGGTGCTTTCCAGCCCCACGTCACCGCCTCTCCATTTAAACACCACATCAGCCTTTAAATAGGGAGCAAGCCGCGGAGCGCGGGCTGGGAGGTGCATGCGTCCGCGGCGGAGGCTGGGAGACGGGCGGCTTGTCCCTCGGATCCCGACCGGGCTCTCGCCGGGTTTCCCGTCCCCCCGCGCCGCCCGTCCCCGTCGGCCTGCGGAGCGGTGGTGCTTGCCGCCGGCTCCGGCGGGGGGGGGGGGGGTGTCTCCTGGCCGGTGCAAATGGACTTTCCCTTGCTTTTACGCATTGCACAGACAGTTTTCATCCTCTCCCGCGTCTGAAGCCGTTTACCTTTTTCTTCCGTTTTTTTTGGTGGTTTTTTTTTTTGGTCCCTAGCATACAGCTAGCACGCGTTCCTGTGCTCCCGTAAGCTCTTCGAAGTAGTTTTTTTCCGCTGGGTGGGGAAAGTAGAGTTTAAACGGTTCTCAGCCAGTACATCGAGGAGAGATGTGGTACTTATTTTATGGCGCTTTGCCAAGGTTTGACTATAGCTGTTGCCCTAAAAGTAATGCTAATATTAAAGTTTCGTCTATGGGCCTTGGGCTGCAGATACTACCTGATGATTTCAGTGCATTTCGCGTGACTGAAGTGTACAAATATTTTATTACAGTCCAGGCAGAGCAAAGGTTTTAGAATTTTCACTAATATTTGGTTTAATTATAGTATTTGGTATACTGCAAAGCAGTACACAAAAGAAAATGCATAGCATTCTAGTTTTCCTTTCCAAATCTGAAATTTTACAGACATGTCTGTGAGTTAGGGTGGTGCAGTTGCAAAGTAGCATCGTTGCTTTGCTACTTTGTCAGGTTTTGTATCAGAAAATTTTAGAAAAGTAGTCAACCATTACACGTGGGGCAGTTACTCAGTAGGATGCATATTGAATGTGTGTGATCTCAATCTGTTAGTTGTCCTCCTGTTTATAAACTTCTGGCTTTATTTTTTGATTGCAGGAAAGGATCTATTTCTGTATCATAAATTAGAGGGTTTGCTTCTCTTTTTTGACCAAGTTAGTACTGAATAGCAAAACAGACGTATATATGTATTGAATAATCTTCAGAGTACTTGTGAATATCTTTGAACAATTTACTAAGACTTGCTTTCTCTTGGCTGTATTTCTGCACTGGCATAACTTCTGTAGGGTTCTCTTGGAAGGTATCTGTGACTGAACATTGCGTTTGGAATAGCAAAAGCCAAGCTTAAAATGAGCCTGCTTCAAATAGGTATGCTTTAGGCTATTTTTCCATTAAGCAGTAAAACCTTGAGATAGTGCATGGTCAACTTTGTCAAAGTCAGGTCTCATTCAGTAGCAAGGATCGCAACGCTTACCCTAGGGTTACCAAAGATGAACAGGAACATTTTGAAATACGGCAACCAGGTGATAACTTTAGGAAGCTAGACTTTGAGCCTAACGTGTCAATAGTATCATGTCAGCATCTGGTCAAATCTGAATTGCTAGAAATCTGTTCTTCCTAATAAAAGACAAATATAAGGCATTAACAGTTATAGGCATTATAAGATTTTGTAGGTGACAAAGGTAATTTATTTGTAAAAGTCCATGACAACGTAAAAAAAAGCTCAACTTTTAATGCTTACAATGGAGGTTATACATGTTACTTCTTTTTGTGCGCACCTTTGATGTAATTGTGACTAAAACTAGTTACCTTTATGGTGTGCTCTTCTTGCTGTCATACAGCTAGCTTCCAGCTGTAACTGCACAGAGAGGAGAAAGATCAGTGACATTTCAGGGATAACTGCAGAAGCAACCAGGAGCAAACTGCTGTCAAATGCACAAAGCGTGCCATGGTATATCTCTCCATAATGTGTCGGTTATTGGAAACCCAAACTGCTGAATCCCAAGTGTTGTGGTAATAATTACAAAGAGATGCAGTTTTTGTACCCTTGAAACTGAAGGAATGTAGGAACTGTAAGCCCCCAAAGGCATGTGGCATTTCTTAAAATAGCTTGCTGGTTGCTCCTCTAATTTGGAGTATGTGTGCGTGTGTAGCAGTCTCACCACACTCAGAGTTTTCTTTACAAGATGCACAGAGAAAGTGAAATACAATCGTTTCCTTATGTTCCCAGAGGGGGAAGTACTAGATTTCAAATCTTTTCTATGTGTTTGTGGTTGTATCTAATAAATCAGGCATTTTAATTGTTGTCTTTAATCTATAGTAAGTGTTTGGAATAGTGTTTATTGATGAGTGATTTGAGTATTTTGGTCTTAAGAGCTTGAAGTTTACAGCAGTGTACTCTTTATGAGGGAGGCACTTTAATATAAACCAGATGAAAGCATGATTATTTTAATAGCAATCTTTAAAGTTTCCATTATGTTCTCATTGCTTTCTCTGACTGAACGTGGAAATTTATTGGAAAGCTTAACTCACCTGCTATCCCATCTTTAGACTTGTTCAGTAATTGTATTCCCACGTTTATTTTTTGAGTGAACAGTGTATGAAAATAATTTTGTCATTCAACTCCAGAGTCCTAGGTGGTTTGTATAAACAGCTTGAGCATCATATAAATAATGCTTAAAGCTGACACTTGGTGTATATCTAAAACAATACAGTGTGCTTCCTTTTAAAGACCAGGGCTTAAGGCTGTTTTCTCATTTTACTGGATTTGCCTCTGTTGAGGTCGGAAAAGAGCGGTCTGTGGTATTCTTCAAAATTCCACTATGGATGGCTCTTGAAGGCATTGCTGCTGCCACTGTGGAAGGCATCCACCTGGGCTGGATGTTCAGTAGGAGTGTACACAAGAGAAAGTTTTCAACTGGACAGGATTTTTCTGAGTATTATGTAAACATGTATAGGTAAAATCAGACAGACATTGTTTCATTATAAGCATCCGGATACTTCCTTCTCTGTTCCCTTCCTTCTAATCATACAGCCATGAGTGTATCATACATTGTGATACTGTGTGATCAGAACAGCGTCCAAAAATTCTGACCCATCTTTAGATCCAGTGCACTGTGTGGCTCATGCAGAGAGATACACGCACGTACAAACTGCTTGTGTGTTCGTTAACCTGCATGGTACTAGGCTCACTGCACCCCTGTGGTGCTGCTGTCTGTTGGGGGGCTTAGCTGCTTGGTTGGGCTGTTGGAAGTTGTGCGGAAGGACGCTGTGTCAACGGCGGAGTGAACATCTATGCTCTTAACCTGCCTTTCTGCTCTCTTGCTAAACTAATGCGGGACACTAGAAACCGTATCCTGCTGTTTGAATTTTTTTTCCCCTCACTACACAGGGGAAAAAGGAAACATTCCCAAGCAGACTGTTGGGCTGTAGGGTCAGTTTGTTGGATGTGAATGCTGACATTTTTTCCTAGAGCTTTATATTATAGACTGACAAAGCTTTGTGAATAAACCTTACAAAAATGCCTGACTGTGGAGATAGGAGGAGGAAACTGCTAGTGGAAATTATTAGGGCCTGTTTCTGTAAAATGTGTTTTATTAGAAAAGTGGACCTAATAGATAATTTAAGGAGAGGAGGATTTAAGGCGAAAAAGCAATCTCCATGCTGCAGGAATTTTGATTGTAATTTCAGACATACAGGTAGCTCTCTTGACTTAAGTACAGTAACTTGCATGCCAGAGCTTAAGCATGTTTGTTTGCAGAATGTGCTTTTGGCATTAAGAAACAGATGCTTTTAATACGGTAAGGAACAATATACAGAATAGGTTAAATAGCATTTCTGTGCTAGTTGAATCGTATAAGCTTTATGCAATTTGTTTAATTATAGAAATAATAGGACTTAATGTTATTAAGTAGAACGTCTTTTTGCGTCTGCTGTGAATTAAATCTAAGTGGAAAAGTAGTCCTGTTAATGATGCTTGGTATTCTTAAGTTCCTCACTATGCAGATTTAAAATACTAGTGCTCAAGAGTAGTCTGGCTTTGACGGTCTGTTTCAAATGTCTCTATAAGCACAATTAATGCTGTACTTGAAGCCTGGATATGTGAGCATGCAGTATTGTTTTGAAAGAAAAAAATCTGCAAGTAGTCTGGTATGTTTTGTGTCTTTTGGAGAAGTTAAGTTTTTGACACAGGTGCTGTAAACGTGGTTTTCAAGGATGGCAAACTTACCCTGTTGCTTGAGGCCAGAATTTTTTTTGGAGAGAAGTAACAAAAGGACTAATTCTAATATTTCAGCTACTTGATTTGCAGCAGCATGTTTTAAAGCTGAAAAGTGGCAAACTGATGAAATGTAAAATGAAGAAAAAAATAGGGTGCTGATAGTATGCCATTTGTCAAAATATCGATGTGTGGTCAATAACATGGAGTGGTTTGTTGGGTTTTTTTTTTGCTTTTCTGTTTTTTTTTTTTCCCCCCTGGACTAATAAATCATGTGCTGCCATTCCCCCTCAATTATTCCATAACATAGGCATAACAATTCCGTAACATGTGTGCAATATAATCTTTAGCATATCTGTAACAAATTCAACACTTCTGGGATGCATTAAGCAACTGTGTATGCATAAAATAAATGTTTCAAGTGTGTGCATTAAATTTGTGTAGTTCCAGCACTGCATGTGTTTGGTGCAGGTTTTCTGTGTGTGTATTGGAGGCACAGCACTCCTGGGGTGCCAAACCCACTGCACAAGCACAGAATGATTATCTGCGTCATTTGGGATTTATTGCTTAAGGAAGTCACGGAACAGGGTGGAGGAAGGTGTCAGCTTACAGAAAGTTGTAGCCGCTTTCAGATCAGTTTAAAAATGGTCTACTGTCAGCCCAAGGAACAGCCTTGGTCAGTGAAGTACATATTATTCACAGGCTGCAGATTGATCAACCCTAATTTAGAGCTCGTGGTGCTACCTTGCAGTTAGATAGCACAGATATTTAAAACCCAACCAAAATAACGTTGAGGTTCACATGTATGTAGAGAGGTCCAAGCTGTACTGTTTAAAAGGTACAGCATGTGCATAGTACAATTATCCTATGGTCCTATGAATTAAATTTTTTGCTTTAATTGATAAGGTTAAGTATTTATATTCTCTTTCTAAAATTGTACCTGCATTTTAAAATTCACAAAATGGTTGAGGTTGGAAGGGACCTCTGGAGGTTATCTTGCAACCCACCTTCACAAGCAGGGTCACCTAGAGCTGGTTGCCCAGGATCGTGTCCTGATGGCTTTTGAGTATCTCCAGGGATGGAGACCCCACAACGTCTTTTGGCAACCTAAAGTGAATTGACAATTCACTTTATCATTGACAGTTTAGGCATGAAATCAGTGTAATAGAATAAGAAGGTATTTATAGTATTTCCCCCTGAAAAATTTCTAATGTAAAAACATAAGTACTGATTGAAAACAGAAGTCTGTCTAGCCTAATAACCTGTCTTCAATAGTTTCTGTAAACAGATGTGTAAGGAAGAACAGGACATTCACATGAATGCTTCCAGTTTTTTGAGCCTTCAATGTTTTTTTCAGCTCGATCATTCTGAGCCATATTTGGTTCCTGTTGAACTAGCAAGCACTAACAAGTTTCTCTTCTCTGTACTTATCTAATATCCTTTTGAACTTTTAATGTTCTTTGACATGAATATTTTGCACATGTGCAAATGTTTTTGCATATTCAGTATGTACATTGGCAAGCAGGAAACAAATTTAGGGAATGGAAAACAATCTTCTTTACTCTGTTTTGAATTACACTCCTTGTGGCTTGAAAACTCTTGTGCCATGGATATGTCACAGAAGATAGTGAGCAGTCCTTTCCCTTTTCACCTTATTTGAGCTGTTCTTGCTGATTTATACCTCCTTGGATATTTTAGTCACTGGGAAACATGCAGTGTATTCTGTAACGCAGTTTTCAGAGGTTTTTTTGTTGGGGGAAATCTTATTTTAACATTAAGTGATAAATTTCTTTCAAAACAACACTGACTAGTTACCTTTAATTTTTTTTAAAGCCTAAATTGTACAGGTCTGTAATTGAAGATGTCATCAATGATGTCAGAGAAGTTTTTCTGGATGAAGGAGTGGATGAACAAGTTCTTATGGAACTCAAAACAGTAAGTTGCGACTTAAAAGGTTTTTTTGGTAGACCAATACAGCAATTGGTTTTCGTATCTGCTTGCTGTTGTGCACAGTAGAAATACTAATTTTTAGTTAGCCAAGCATTGTATTAATCTGCATATCTGTAGCCCCATATCATTTGAATTACACTGCTGTATGGAGAGATCTGCTCACCTTGTTTACTTTCCCTAATCTGGCATGTCAAACTTGACATAAACAGCAGGCATCCAAATTCACAGTGTTATTTTGGTCCCTGAAACGTTTTATCTTTAAAAAAGAAAGGGGAGAATATATTTATTTTAGAGGCAGACAATTCTTAAGGTTTCTCTGCAGGAAAAATAAAATGCCTGCTCTGCTTGATGTTTTTGTCTTCCTGAAAAAGAGGAGTTGCGTTGTTAGATGCATTGTCAGATTTTTGCACGTATGGTTTGTGGTTTGCAGAAGTATTGGTTTTGGGGAGTGGTACATAATGAATTGCACTGTGTCCATCACACTTTGCTGAAGCTCTCAGATGCAGAATTTTTTTACATACAGTGGGTTTGAACTGTTAACGAGGGTCCAAAAGAAAGGCAAGATGTTGACCTGAGCTCTAATGGGTCTCCTATGGCTTTCTTCAAATTCTTCTTGAATAAAAGAAGCACTTTAAAAGGGAAAAGGCAGGAAAAAAAAAAAAGGAAGAAACAAAGTAAAAGGAAACTGGGAAAGTAGGTGCCTGCTTATCCCAGCTCTTGTGTAAGGAATTCTTCAGAAAGCGGGATGTCCCAAACTCTCGGTATTTTTGAAGTATTAAAAAAATGGATGGAGTGGGAAAGAAATTTTGAGTTTGGCTAGACAGAAACAAGTGAAGACTTTTTTCCATGAAACCATGACCTGGCTTGGTGGAAATGGGCTGAGTGCTATAAGAAAAGCACCTTTGTGTTTGTGTCACAGATGTGTTCCACAAACAATGTCAGGAAAGTTTGAATGAGGAAAGACACAAGAAGGAAAATGAAATATTGAAGGTGAAGGCTTTGGGAGCCTTAAGCAGGATTTGAAATCAGGAGTTCTGGGTACCTGTAGTCTTTTTGACTCTATGTATTATGGAATACTTGCGTTGCTGTCTTTTTGCAAGAGCTGCTTTTTTTTGCATCTATGGCTTTTCTTTGGAGATGTCAGCTGACATCAAGAACTGAGGGGCTGGAGAAGCTGAATTTGATATTGTGGTAGAAACTGTGTAAATGCTTGTACAGAGAGGCATTATCTTAGGTATACTGGTAGTATCTGTTGAAGTGTGTTATGAGGCAATAGTCTTTAAGCAACTTTTATTGAGGAGTTCCAAGAAGAAATGGCTTGAGGAAAGCTGTAATAAAGAATTATTTTTGTGATTGAAGAGGTAAGAAAGAAAGGGTAGAGAAGTGAAAACTTGAAGGCTAATTTAAAGTTACCAGTTTATCTCTGTTTATGCTTCTATTAGGGTTGTTACGAATCTTCCACACTTGTAAGAATGTTAAAGCTTAAGCTTGGACTGACAATTCTAAAAGGATATTTAATTCCTCTTCTTAAAACATTACCTCTGTGGAGTTATCTCTTCAGTCTGTATTTGCCCAAGGGCTTTTTGGCCTAAGTAGACTGCAGAAGATAAACAGTGAAAACAAATTTGATTTTTGAGTACTGTCTTTATATTGTTAGAAATCCTGCTGAGTAAAAATCATACACAGAGATTTCTCTTTCCTTTTCCAAACTAGCTGTGGGAGAACAAGCTGATGCAGTCCAAGGCTGTAGATGGCTTCCATTCAGAAGAGCAGCAGCTTTTGTTGCAGGTGCAACAGCAGCAACAGCAACAGCAGCAACAGCAGCATCATCACCACCACCATCACACACAACCTCAGCCACAGCAGACTGTGCAGCAGCAGTCTCAGCCACAACAGGTCCTTATTCCAGCGTCTCAGCAAGGTCAGACTTACTCTCTAATCTCTCTGGCAGAAGACTCTCAAGCTAGATGAACTCCTTTACATATTCTAAATCTAGGGCAGGATGTTTATCTCATGGATAACTTTGTATCTTTATGTTAAACTTTGTCTCTACTTGCCTCTATTTAATGGGTCAAGAGAGCTGTCTTGGCAAAAAGTATCTTCGTATTTGTGTCAGTCATAGTCTTCAGAAGATTTTGGAAAAGCTGAATTCTTTGTGTTCATGTTTTCAGGTTACATGACTTTCAGATTCTGTCAAAAATCCGTTAGCAGCTTTGTAATTTCAAGTCAATATACATACGCAGTTGACAATTTAATCATGAGGTAGTAATGTCGTTAGGAGCAAATTAATTTAAAAAAATATGTTATCGTTTAGCATAAGTGGATGCTAGGATGTGAAAAATACTTGTTTAACAGTCTGAGTATATGTAAGAGATGGTTTTTCATGTTAGAACAAGCTTCAAGGGAAAAGCATAATGGCTGAGTATTTTTGTGGTCTTAAAAGATTGCATGCTCTGTAGGTGTGGATGTTCAAGGTATATTTTAGCTAGCCATAACAGTGTTGTTTCTTGTAATTATTGTCTTGTGTATTCTGCATTAATAATTTAAGAGAAACATTTTCACCGCTTACAATTTTATTTGAAAAGTAAGATAAATACTAGTGGATTTTACTGCATATATGCTGTGTAAACTGCCACCTGTGAAATGCTTGAGTTTTCAGTGTGCTATTAAAATTGTGGCAAAACATATTTATCTGTGGTAGTCAGTCACAGACTTCAGTCTTTTTATCGGATTTCATGGATCAGAACCTATGTTGTTATAGGTGTGATAGTTATGAGTTGATTCCCTGCCCACCCCCCAAAACCCAACCGCCATATATTCAAAACAGAAGAGAACTAGTGTGACAAGAACCTGTTGGTGGTGCTTTTTTGTGGGGTTTTGGGGGGGGGGTTGGTTGTTTGTTGTTGGGGTTTGAGTTTTTTTTTTTTTTTTCTTCTTATAGTACTTTGTCTTTTGGCTGGACATAAATTAGTTTCGACTGTTCGGATAAAATCAATTTTGAGATTAAGACCCCTAAATACATGTGGTTTCAAATGATCTGGGTGTCTCGGCTTAAGTTACAGTCAGCAGAGCCTGGAAAGTCTAGTCACCAAGACCTCTAGTGGCTCCTTAGCTGAATAGCTGTGACTCTACTGACCAGATTTCCCTCCACTAATATGGAGGTCCATGTCTTCCTGTTTCTGTCTTAGGGTAGAATAAGCTTCTGCCCATAGTCGTACACTTAAAACTGATTCATTGTTGCCCAATATTATGGCTTATGACCAAATGACAGTGTGGAGGCTAAAAGAAATTAGGGTATCAAAGCATGTTAATCAGACACATGCAGTTTTATGAATTACTTACTTCCCTGTTCCATGGGGGAGGTGGTGTAATAGTTTCTTGAACAACCTGGTGCAGTCCCAGAGCGATCAGGATGATTGGCATGGTGATTCCTGCTGTCCTGTGTGTGGTCCTGGCACAGGGTCACAAGATTTCCTTTGGCTCTTTTGCCATCCCTGGGTTCCCTGAAAGTTGGAGAGATGGCCTCAGATCTTGGTGCAAGGTTGTGGGGCTTCCCTCCCCAGAATCTTTTCAAGAAACTCTGTTACCCCCAGTATTCTTAGGTGTCCTTGGTTATAGGATTGGATGGAGAATACCTTGTCGATGATTAGTTTGTTAAAATTGCTCTGTCGTTTTCCACTTTACTGGCACTGGCACTAGTACTGGCAACCTGCTTGTTTCATAGACTTGGACACTTTTGCGCTCCTAGGTGAACAGCAGGTTGATTGCATAGTTTAGCTATCTATTTCCTTTAGCACACCAAAACTGTTTTGTTGTTTGGGACAGGTGGTTGTTCATATTTTATCTGCTTCTGCTACATTAGAAAGACAGTGAAGATCATAAGCTTATGCTAACAGCTATGCTAACTAGACCTAACTCAAACTAACTGCTGCATCCTATTAACACACTTTTCATCTTGCAACAATCCTTGCTTAAGTCTGTTTTAAGATTTAAGTTTATCAACATTTCACTAATACCTTCAGTTTCAAAGATGTAATTTAAATCTTGCTGTACCTAGGGTCAGAATAGGTAACTGAAGCCCTTGAAATAAGATCTGTAAAGCCAAAATAGCCATATTGCCTCTCAGAGCTGCTGTGGTATATTGTCTTGAGAGTAAAACTTACTAAGATCAGAGACTGCTCAGTAGCTGTTTTTGTTACGAAGCTCAGCTGATTTTTGGGTGATGTTCTTTCTAAGTTACTCTGGCTTGGGTGTTATTTTGGGCAGACTGCATAGTATTCATGAAATGCTATTTTTTTTCTTTCTAGCACCTCAGCAGCAGGTAATTGTGCCAGATTCCAAGCTGATACCGCACATGAATGCATCGGGCATGGTAAGAAAAGCAGTTGTTTATACATGCATACACTGTCATTATGTAAGTTGTTTTGATTAAATAGTAAACACAAATCTGGTATTATTCATCAGATGCTTAAAAGTAATTTAGGACACACTGTTAAAGCTGTCTACCATGTTTCTGAGTTTTGCTGCTGCACTGACAATCTAGAAATAGTAATCCAGGACTTCAGTTTTGATAACAAATCTAGGACGTACCTTGATCCTCTGCTTTAGATGTGTTTAACCAAAACTTTTTTTTAATCAGAAATTGGAGCACTGTTGGTATGAATCTGCACCATGATGTACTCGTCATATACCAATACAACCCTATTAACTGATGCAAGCATACTATATTTGTTAGATGCAGGAAGAAACATTAACTACTCTGAAACTTAAGCTTATATCAAAAGAGAGATTATTTAGCAATTCACATCAATCTTTTCTGGTCACGTTAATTTGATTCACTAATTTTGTAATAGCTTATAAAACTGAGTCTGGTCATTTACCCTTTTCTTGCAGTTTTTATCTCTAGAGGTTAATTTTGGTTATCTTATCTTGCTTTAAAAGCCCTGGCTTAATTAAAAAAAAAAATTGCTTGCAAAGCGATGAAAACAACAGCTAATAAAAGTTAAATATGTGTATTAAGACCAGAATTCATTACATTCTTACCACTTTTATGGTAAAAGCACATGAAACAGTTTCATGATTAGTCAAAGCTGCAGCAACTTGCTTAGCCTTCACTTCTGCATTATCTGCTGACCTTACTATAGAAAAGAACGTGAACTTCATTACTCAAATAGCCTGATTTACCCAGAGGCTGAGAGCACATTAACACCTACCTTTTTCTTTCATGTTTTACAACCATTTCGATGTGATTTGTAACTTCCCAAGTCCAACAGTTAAACATTTTTTTTCTGTCTCATTCAGTTAGACCTTGGTGATGGGTATTGCAAAAATGAGTATGCCATGCTTTTAAAACTGCTGCTGTCAAAATGTAGATGAATTGTATACTGCAGAAGACTACTGTTCAGTAAATAGTTACAGAATCGATCTGGAATTATTGTGTGTGTTTATTGGCAACATTTAAGTTGGTATTAAAGAATGGATCTGACAGACCTTGAATATCTTGAAGGGTAGAGAGTAATGAGAGTTTATTCATCTGCCTTTGGGACGTGAGGATACAGACAAGCACTTTTCAGTTTTGCATGGTGATCTCTAATTTTGGCAGTTGTAACTACTATATTGACCAGCCAATATGGGTTGATCATACGTCTTATAAACAGGAAGTATGCACTCTATCCAGTAATAAAGTTTAAATCCTTTCAGTAGTAGAGAGTAATTGGCCATGGTTCCTTTATAGTGGGGAAAGGGAGGCTTTTCTGTAGGCAGCTGAAGTTAGACCCTTGAAATGGAGAGGTCTCTGGAGAAGTCCATCTCCCTCTGCAAGTTAAGGACTTAATTTGGATTTTTGCGTTTGGAGCTCCTGTAACTGTGTTGGAATTCAGTTTCCTTGTAAGTTCAGATCGTTACCCATTGGGAGTCTTCAGCTTTCTCTTCTAACCAGCTGTCTTGAGAGAAAAAATTAGTCATTCTGTGAACAGTCAGTACACTGTATGCGTATGTTCACTGGAAAGAGCTGTGTTATGTGGGACTTGAAATGCAAATCATTTTCAGAATGAAGAAAAGTGCAAACCTGATTACTGCTCCTCGTGAAAACAAGACAGGCAAACATGATCATTGCTTCAGTACCTTACGTTTCTTCAGATTTGTAGGCCCATATCTTTAGCTGCTTTGAAAAAGTGTAAGTAAGATTGCCACGTGAGCAATGCAGTGTTGTACTCTATTAGTAGATCAGCAGAGAAGCCAGAGGAGAAAAAAATCTGCTGAGCTTGCAGATGAACCAAGAAACCACGTGGAGCTGGGTTAAGGTGTGATGCTTAGTGATTGTTGCTTCAGTCTCATTCCTATTAAGGAAGAAGGAAAATAATTTTTATATGTAGTATAATGTGCAGTTGATTAATGCCTGCATTTCAACAACTGCGGAAACTTGTGTGCAAACATTGTAAACAGCAATAAAAAGGTACATATTTTCAGGCAGTATGTTGTGAGATGTAACACTGGCAGTAATGTCTGTGGTTAAAAAGCTTTTCTTGTATTTCAGAGTGCTGCAGCCACTGCAGCTACGTTGGCTCTCCCTGCTGGCGTTACTCCTGTTCAGCAGATACTTACAAATTCAGGTGACTGTCTTAACATTGAGATCAAACAATGGTTTTGAGGGTGCTTGGGAGGGAGAAATTTTGGGGTTTACTCTCTGCTGTACATTGTTAAAAAGCAGAACCTGGGAATCTACCCTTACAAGGTAGTGCAATCTCTTCACTGGACTCCTGGATTCTTTTCCTTACTGGCTTGCTAGTCTTAGGAACCTTGTGGTTCTTACGTAACAGTGGTGTGGGTTAGATTCTGTGCAAGTTTTCCCCACTTTTTAGAGAAGTGCACGAAGCAAGAAGACAGGCATTGCTGTCTCTGCCCTTTGCGTATTTCTGAGCTTTGCGATGCATGATCTGAGCACAGATACTAGACTGGTTATAAAAGAGCAGGATCACTTCATTTGTGACTTCAGATGAGGAATGTCTTAAGGTTTCTCATACCTGCTAAGCACACACGGTGGAATTTCTGATTTTGCTGGCAATGCTAATTTAATTTAGATTTATCATTTTTAAATACTGTCATGCTGTACATTTAGAGCATAATTAAATGTTACTTTTATGAACAGCGTATCTTATGCTTCATGTACTTTTGTATTATGCTGATTTTATAAGCTTGATTCTAGATCCATTCTGCGTGGAGAGTAAAGGAAGATCTGAGAAAGCTCATTCTCTAGAATCAGTTGCTGCTTTTGCCAGAGAATTATCTAGTCTGCTCAGAATCACCTGGGACTTAACCTCCCTGCTTTAAACGTTTGAATGTTTAATGGATATATAGTTGAAATAAAATTTAAATGTGTAGCTGTTCTAGAAATTAAAATCTTTCCAATTTTTAAGGAAGCACACCTATGTTTGTTAGAGCATAGAATAAACTGTGGCTCACATTTGTTACGGTCATAATTTTTGGTTTTTTCTTCAGTTACAAATATTTATAGTATGTTTTCTTAAAAAAGGGGCTAGGGTAGCCCCTTCAGATATACTTAGTTATTTCAGTAAATAGGGCTTTGCATTTTGCTATGGAGGGAGAACAGGAAATAAAATCAGTTTTTGAGGGAAATGTATGAAGTGCAGGATTATCTAATTTAATTTCTTCTCTATCTTTCTGATCAGAAATGTGAGACACTAATGTTGGACTATATCTTAGCTCTTGCTTTTCAGAGCTGGAGGCCATCTCCAAAGGTGTGTGAGTCTTAGATGTATTTTGTGAAGTGAGGAAAAGTATAGGATAATAAAAGAAAATCAAGTACAGGCATTGCGGGAACAGAAAGGAGAGGTGGATAATAAGTGTAAGGATAGACTTTTCAGAAAGGCAACTGTACAATAATATTGCAAAGAAAGTTATGTGTAGAGGAATCTCTTGTAATGTGGTAATTGGAGGGAAAAGAATCTGAGCAAAGGACATCATCTGACAGAACCCTGGAAATACCACAGTGTTAGCAGTGGATAGAGTTTTTGTGGTGTGAAACCTGTATTCCCGTTTTGGTATATGTTCATTTGTCTTTCTATCTGTAAAATCCGTCCTTTGAAACATGAGGTATGTTCATAAGTGGGAGCTAATATTTAAAATACTGTGCTATGTTAAAGGATTAGACTTTGGCTTGCATATGTAAATTTATTTTTGGATTGCATACCTCATGATCATATTTAGATGGTAAACAACCCTATTAGCTCTTTGCTTCCGACACAGGTGCTATAGCATAGTATCTTTTCACTGGTAAAACTGAAGCATAAATGCTCTACTATAATTGTCATTGGTGTTCTTCCAGAAAGCAAGCTTCTAAACTAAGGTAATTTTAAAAGTGAATTCCTACGTTTGATTAATTTGATACTTACTTTGTTACAGGCCAGATCCTCCAAGTGGTTAGAACTGCAAATGGAGCTCAGTATATCATTCAACCACAGCAGCCAGTTGTTCTACAGCAGCAGGTCATACCACAAATGCAGCCTGGTGGAGTACAAGCACCTGTTATACAGCAGGTAAGGAAAATTTTTTGAATAGGTACACTTGAAAGAGAAAAAATTATAGTAATTACTAAAGAGGCTTGCATTTTTGTGCGCAAATCGAAATAGAACACAAAGTCAGAAATGGTATATTTAAAAAAAAAAAAAGAGAATTGTGTTAAGAAGCGTGTTTTTTAAAAATGAACAATTTTGAAATGTTGTTTTCAATGCCACCTTTATTCTCGCCAAATTCTGACTGGCTGCAGTTTAAAATATCTTTTGTGTGTCCCCTGATGACAATTATATCATGTGCATAATCCTAGTCTACATCCTTTTAAAAATGTGTTTATTGGTTTAAAATGATTGTGTGTCACATAACATAGAAGAAAATACCTAAAGCAAACCACCACCCTCCTTGGTTATTTTAGTAGTGAACACAGTATGTTTTACAAGGATTTTTGTTCATCTACAAGGTCAGCTGTGTGTCCAGATTGTAAGCATTGAATTTAGCATTGTGTCAGAGTTCTGTAGTTTAAGCATCAATAACAATTTGTAAAGAGTTTAAAGTTAAATGTTTTATAGAGAAGGTTTAAAAAAGAACCTTTTACTTGAGTTTAAACATCCTCTGCTGTGTTTGAAACTCAGGTGTGGCGGTAGTGCTAGCGTTTTAGAATGGAAAGACAGTAGGTTTTCTTAGATTTAGCAATGCAAAATGCAGGAAATGGAACACTGAGTAGTGAAAGAAGGTATGCTATTGAAGATTAAATTATATATCTGGTATAGGTTGAATATTTGTAACTCTTGTTTCTCTAATTAATGCAAGTCAAATTGATATGCTTTAATTGTTTTCTGTAAGTGATGTGGTAGTCTGTTAGTTAGCAGCCACAGTACTTGCAATGATATTCCATCAGGTTTTGGCTCCTATCCCTGGAGGGATTTCCCAGCAGACAGGAGTGATTATTCAGCCCCAGCAGATCCTGTTTACAGGAAATAAAACACAAGTCATACCTACAACAGTGGCTGCCCCTACACCAGCTCAAGCACAGATTCCTGCAGCTGGTCAGCAGCAACCACAACAACAACAGGCACAACCACAAGCACCACTTGTTCTCCAAGTTGATGGAGCAGGGGACACATCATCGGAAGAAGAAGAAGATGAGGAAGAAGATTATGATGATGATGAAGAGGAAGACAAAGAAAAAGATGGGGGTGAAGATGGCCAAGTTGAAGAGGTAAAGTTAACATTATTTCAAAAGGCTGGAGCATGCTTGTGTTTCATTTCAATTTTTTTTGCAATATTTGAAAGAAAACTATATGCTTCAAATAATCCTATATTCCAATAATTTTAAGAATATACCTTTTATCTGTGTACTTCAAGTTCTTTATTTCCCATGTAGAAGTTGTGGAAACTGTATATTAGCAAAGCACCTTGAAATGCAGCTGGGGAGGGTGGGAGACTCGGCAAAAAGTGTTAATTGTCATGAATGCCCTTTTAAAAACTTTGGTAATATTTCTGATGTTATCGAGAGGTCAGCCATGAAATTATGAAACCTACATAAGCAAACAGAAATAGTCAGCTCCACTTGGGACTGAGTGCATAAAAAAGCAAGGTGTTAGGAAGATTGACAAAAAGGAGACCATATATTTAGTTCACTGAGGGGACCAATAGATGTGGTCTGACCTGTACCTTACTGACTATTCCATTGCTTTCTGTTACACTACAACAAGCCTGGGAACTCAAATTTGATTATAAGCACCTGCTAGAAACACATCTGACCTTGATGTAATGAAATCAGGAGATAGGAGCAAGAGTCAATATTCATTGTAACTTGTTGCATTCTTAATATGTGCTTAATTTAGACTTTGAATTTGCTTGGTTTCAGACTTGAGCCAGTGGTTCTTACTAAGTTTTGATGCGTTGCACCAAAAAGCCCCACAAGAATAAGAAATTAAAAAAAAAAGGGGGCAGGGGGATACTAATAAGATAAAGTACTGTTATTTCAGTCTCCGACAGGAAACCTGGTACTCCCTAAATCTATAGCTAAAACTATACCAGCATTTTGAACTGTCAGATCACTTCCACAGTTCTCTGCAATTATTTTAAGAATCCATTTAAAATGCCAATATGAGGAGTAGCATTTCATAGTCTGTATCACCCATGCAGTATATGCAGGTAAAACTTCTAATTTTTGTCAAGGAGTTAAATCAGGTTTTCTGTAGTACATCTACAGTGGTGTCTAACAGTATTTTTCTGTTACAACTTACAGGTTGGGTTCACATCACTTTTCCATTATATTGATCAGCATTGATGTCCATTTGAATGTTTTAATAGTTGCCTTACTAAGTATAGGTCATCATGCTTATATATTGTGTTCTTAATAGTGCCTTAACGCTAACGTTCTTGTGGAAATTTTTTTATATGCCAAGACTTTATTACCAGCATGCCAGAGATCCCCTGTTATTTTTGCTGCCTTTGTTCATCAGCAGTTACTTAATGAGTGGACCAGTTCCTTAAAGCTTTTGAAATCACTTAAATATGGCATTACTTTGGAAGGAATTAAGACCTCTAGTACACCTTTTTCTTCTCTCACTAGCATCTCCCCTGTTTAGCTTATATATTTGGGAGTAGGTGGGAAATGAGGATTATACAGAAGACTTCAGAAAAGTTGTTTTGCCTTTATTTAAAGGTTGTTTTAGCTTTTGAAATGTTTGTTATTTACATGAGATGAAAAAAAACCAAACCAAATTTCTGCTGGAACAGAGTGTTAGCAGAAAGAGGAAAAAATGAAAGTAATTTTTAAGGGACATGAAAATACATTCTAGAAGGTCTGGAGAAGTTATTTTGTATGCGTGTATGCAAGATCATCTGAAGGCATCTTTTCTCCTCCTGTAAAAACTTTCTGCATGTGTTGAGGTCTGTTTCTGTTTGTGGTACATCAAATGTGAATAAGTCATGGAGTTTCTATTTTTAATGGCACATAGGGAGTGACGTGACTAACGTCGCCTTTCCATTGCTTGAATGCTTTAGAAAAATGAAAATCTGCATAATAATTTTTTTGTAAAGACAAATTGCAAGCACCAGAATGTTTACAGTAAAGGAGCAAGAATGGTTGTGGTGACAAAAGGCTGCAGTGCCCAGAATCTGGCCTGGACACTGAAGTTCCAGCATAAAATTGGTAAGGATATCTTCTCAGGATGGAGGGCAGGAAGGAAGAGTATGTACATCAGCCCTCTACTGGAAAGCCTAATACTGCCAACCTCAAATGCATTTTAGGTCCTGTTGTTCATAGACAAGACTGCAGCCTTGTGTGAATAATCAAAGTAACAGCTCTGATCTTACTAAACAGCATAAGTTTTTGCATGTGTTTCTTTCAGGAGCCTCTTAACAGTGAAGATGATGTGAGTGATGAGGAAGGACAAGAACTGTTTGATACGGAAAATGTTGTTGTGTGCCAGTATGATAAGGTAATCTCTACAGAACAGAATGCAAGAATTCTACTTTCTCTGTTCTTCTTCCTATCAAGTTAGAATTTTTAAGTAATAACTTTGTGACTGTTAAGTACAGGTAGATCTGTAAAGATTGTAACGTGAACAGTAATATAAGAATTAGCTATTTGTTTTTTAAAACAGGTTTGTGTGACATGTTTGTACTAAGCTTGGTAACGAGTAAAGCTTAGAAAAATTTGGCTGCATTTTCTTTTTCTTCATCATGTCTTTTCGTGACCTTTAACAAAAGGTCAGTCCTCTGGGCTCAGAAGTGAACTACTGTAAGTAAGTTTGTACATTTGCTGTGGCTGTGAATGGAGGAAGTAGTCATTATGATTTAGACTTGTGGAAAACTGTTCCTTGATTACTAAAAATACCTCTTCGTGGTGATAGAATAGTTATCAGAGGAGAAGGTTCTTTCTGTGCTACGTGTGCTTCACTGAAATGGCAATGTGGAATGCTTTTGCTTATTTTGCTTTAAATTCTGCTGAACTGTCTTGCTGACTCTATAATGACTAATTTCTTCTTGCATATTTGCCCCGGAATATGCAAGGATTCATCCATGTCTGGAATTGTTTTAAATGTGTCTAGAGGATAGCAGACAAATTTTTACTGAGATAGTATGTAGAAAGATTATTCAATGCAGATTTTCTTTCTTTTCCTATGCCAGAAGAATTGGACTGTGATGAATAAGGATCCTTTTTAAAGCAGAAAAAAATCTGTAAGCTTGTTGAATAAAAACTCCTACATTGCGAGGAATGGCTTGGTTAGAAAATCTTCAGTTATGCCCAGACTCTGCTTAGACTTGTCATCAGATTCAACAAAGAATTTAAGATAGAGGAAAGTGGTATCAGTGTCTACATCCCAGCCATCTGTCCCCTCTGGACTGTAATCCAAAACTGTTAGTTTCAAGGCATTTTGTGAGGATAGTGAAGGACCTTAAAATAGCAGTCAGAAAAGCTTGTTGGGAGCTGCTAAAGCTGAGCAACAGGAACTACTCTGAAATCCTCACCCTCTTAAAAGTTAAGAATATGAACTCAGTAGGGAACAGTGTCCATCATTAACCTCTACTGCCACGTGCTCTGAAAGGACTTAATCACTTAGCAAACAATTGTTGTTCAGTTTGTCTCTATAAAATACACAGGATCAACTCAGTTGTTCTGACTAGAGTTCCCTCTTGCACAGTATCCTACATCAGCTGATGGTGGGTGCCTCTGGAACAATGAGACAAGGGCAAACAGGTAGCCATGCTCATGTAAAGCATTTTACCATCCTTCTGTGAACTGTCTCTTGAGGGAGAGATAGTGGCTTTGTATCAAGTGGCCAGTAGATGATTTTTTTCCTTAATTTGTCAGAAATTAATTTGATTATTTTTTGAATCCTTGTAAACTTTGTCTTATGACAAGAAGTTTCATAAATGAATTCTGTGATGTGTGGAGAATTGCCTAGTTTTTAACCGATTAGTTTCATATGATACCCTAGTTCTTTATTTAGAAGAGTGTTTCCTCTGCTTTCTTGGTGCCTTTTATGATATTGCAGACCATCATAAGCCTCCTCAGTCATCTCTTTGAAATCAGAGCTACACTTTGCTTGGTTGTTATTTGTGCAGCTGTCTAAACATTTGATTATTCTTACTTTCATTCTCCAGATCTGTTTTATTCTTTTGTCTCTTATTTGATACAGGTGGGTAAGGTTGAGGGAGGATCAGAGCTATTCATAACACAGGTGAACGTTCAATTCATTAAGTGGTATAGCAATGTTCTGCATGTGTGCTTTTGACCCCACTGAACACAGAGCTGATGTTCTCAAGGAAAAGTCTTAGAACATTGGGATCTCATACCTGACTTGTAATTGTCAACTCAAACCCATCATTTTTTCTTTCCATGTAAGGTGGAATTGTTTTTTCCATTGTTACTACCTTCATATACATTGAATGCCACCACTGTTTTATTACACAATGAGTTAGGGCAGTAACAAAATTCTGCAGCTCTTCAGTAACTGTTCTTTTGTATCATCAGTGACGTTATGTCATTTTCCAGATGATTAGTGAATTCTTAAACCATGCAGACTCCAGCCAGCACAAATCTCTTCTGGAATGATCTCATTTCACTGTAAAAACAGTGTTCTTGCCCTTGTTTTCCCATCTTTATTCAGTTATTTATTCATCCGAGGACCTTCCTTCTTACCTCATGGCAGCTCAGATGCTTCTGATGAAGGTTTTTTATTGAATGCCATTTGGAAGGGCAAGTAGAGTATACAAGGCAGACCTTTCCTTGTTCATTTATTTTCTGTTGCCACCGGCTTTTTAGCTTAAAGTGAGCACAGACCAAACAATAGTACTAATAATTGATTGAGTCCTATGGTTATATCTGTTCTGGTGCTACTTTACTGTTTGTTTCTACAGCACTAGTAGTAGTAGATGGTGAGATATCGTGTCCTTGATGGAAATTTGAAAAATTGCAATGGGGTTTCCTTGTTTTTATGCCTTTTGTAAGCTTTTCTTAACTTCTTTTAGATCGCCTAATTATATTTTTATGTTTTATCTGCAAAATTTATGATAATCTTTTCTCTTTTGGACAGCATTTCAGCTTTCTGAAAGATCTTTGCTTTCTTTGAATATCTTCTTGTCCTGCTGCTTAATTGTACTGGTGGTCTTTTGCTCTTTCTGATGCCCTTTTTTATAGATGGCAGGTATTTTTATCTGCTCTGTGCTTACAGTATGTGGGGGCTTTTGGGGGGTGGTTTGGTTTGGGTTTGTTTTTTTTTTTTAATTTTTTTTCAAAATATACTCTTCTAGATTTAGACTGAATTTTGTTCAGTTTCCTTTAGTTTTAAATTAAACATAAGAACATAAATTTAGTTACACACTCTTCTAGTGGATTTATTGACTTCTTATTACCCCTGCGAAAATGTTTGCCTTACATAGTTGCTGTTAGTTCTGGTGATATTTTCCAACTTAAGCCCTGCACACTGTCTTGAACCAAGAAAAGAGTTGTGTGGTTTGTGGGTTCCTGACTTAGCTTCTTCATGAAGTAGGACTTGACTGTATAGTATCTAAACAGCCTCAGTGCTGCACATTGATGTTTACTCAGTAGGCATAAGATAATTAAAGTCTTCCAATACTACAACTATTTCTTGTCCTTGTATCTTCTCTGATCTCTTTCACCACATGGTCAGCCCGCTTCCTGTAGTCAGGTAGTATTTTTTTGGGAATAGGCATGAAGAAAGAAGAGTTCTGTATGGAATATTTTTGTAAAGAGAATATGAATAAAACTGTTGTTTTATTCTTTGTCTTATCCTACGTCAACAGGAATATCCATTATAACCTGAAGATCCATTATGTCACAGGCTCTGTAATTTGGACTACCCGGGGAGCAAGAATGGCACGAATGGTGGCTTTTTTTTTTTTTTTTTTTTTTTTTAATTTTTTCACTGTGAGGGTGGTGAGACACTGGAGCGGGTTGCCCAGAGAAATTGTGGAAGCCCAATCCCTGGAAGTGTTCAAGGCCAAGTTGGATGGGGCTTTGAGCAACCTCATCTAGTGGAAGGTGTCCCTGCCCATGGCAGGAGGGTTAGAACTAGATGATCTTCAAGGTCTTTTCCAACCGAAACCATTCTATGACTTTTTTTTTTTTTTTTTTTTTTCCTGTCCTAGTATTTGTTGGGTTGTTGCAAATAACTGGACTGATCTCCCAGATTAATCTTACAAATTTCTTTTAAACAAAGCCTTAAAAGGGCCAATATTTTAACTGGGAAGACTATAGGTTGAAGTTGAAGCTTCATGCCATCATCCCCAATACTGGAGATGTTACTTTTCTCACTTGACACTTTACAATGAGAATTGGGATGTAAATTGTATACAATGACTCACCATTGAGGAGAAATTATAGAATATAAGACTAGTACATATATTCTCTATCATCTTGTGCATTTTGTACCACAGAGATTTTCAGACTGAAAACTTTGTAAATAATCCACTTGCCTTTTAACCAAAACTTAACTTTCGGAAACCCAGAGTCAAACTCTAATATTAGAAGTAGAAAGTTGAATAGGCCTGCTATCTATCTATACATAACATAATCAAACTAGTTTTCATGCAGAATGGAGTTTAGACAAGAGGTGCAAATAATAAAACTTGGTGTTTGACTATTTCAGGGCTGGTTTAAAACGTTAGTTAGTCTTTATGTTACCGTGGTTGAAATGGGGATTTCTGGCTTTCAAGTGGAGTTTTGCGGCTGTCATAATCAAAGATGATTTAATCAAATTAAAGCAGCACAGGTGGATATACCTCTCTTCTTCCTTTCCAACCACCTCTAAAAATGTGCTATATGCTTTGGATTTTGGAATGCCTCTGTGCTTGTGTGGTTTTGTGACAATTGCTGTCCCTGGTTTAAAAAATGAAAACAGAAAATACTGCTATATGCGTAATTAGGGGTTTTTTTCATAGCTAAATGCAGAATTTATTTTCACGATATTTGTAGTAATTTAGTAATGTATGTCTAATAGTTATTTTCATTTTTTCTTGCCCTTGTAATTTACTTATGCATTATTACCTATTTCTGATGCAAAGTAATAGTTCAACTTTTTTCCCTGTTTTTAGATTCATAGAAGTAAAAATAAATGGAAATTTCATCTCAAAGATGGCATCATGAATCTTAACGGAAGAGATTATGTATTTTCCAAAGCCATTGGGGATGCAGAATGGTGAAGTTTTAAAAGACAAAACAAAAAAACTCCCTGTAAAAGGAAAAAATATCAAAAGCAGGAAAGGTTGAGACTTGGACGTATACTCCAATCAAAACGTGTATCTGCACATCGGAAATAAACAAACAGAAGTATTGGAACAAAGGTAAAATGTGGCAACAAAGACACTACTTCAGATGAGCAAGCCATGGACTGTAGCAGCTATAGCATTGTCTGGGAGCTGGTTTTGTGTGTTAGGAATACCTTAATTATCAATTCTACATACAGGTACCTACAGCTGGTATTTAGCATGTAAGGCTTTGTTCCCCTTCCCACCCCACCCCCCACCCCCTTCCCTTGATTTAAGATTTTAAATACTTCTTCCACTGATTGAAGGAACTCTTCCCTTTGATAGATTATTAATCTGAAAATGCTTATTGTGTGTACAAATCTTTGCTTTGAACACTTCCTTTTGGTAGTGAGGATGGTCAGAATGTTAAACTGCGTGCAAGCTTTGTACAGAAGGGTAAGAATTAAGGTGTTAAATTTTAAATAACTTGTATAAGGAAAATATTTTTAATTCTGATATGCTCATTAATTATTATATCTATTTGTTGTTTTCAGTTCAGTTCCCCATAAACAGGTTGTTGTTCCTAGCAGTTACAAAATGGTAAAATGATCATCATTTATATTTCAAAATTATTTTAATTTCGTATAAGTGATACCTTTTATTTAGGGCTGTGTTTTTTAAATACTAAGCACCTGTAGCTCCCTGCAACGAAAGTCAGATTGCTTAACTTGTTAATTATATTCTTGCTGTTTGGTGGTGGTTCAGCATCACTGAGTTGAAACGAATAATATAGTTTCCATGGATTTTTTTTTTTTTTTTTTTACCTTTTTTTTAAAAAGGCTTTGGAGACCTTTTGAATCAACTGTGTAGGTAATGGCATAATAGATGCATTCCTTCACCTGCTTACTACACATGTAGTCCAGACATCCACAAATAATTCAACAGACCACAAGAATGACTGAATTTTTAATATAGAAAATCACATAAAAATTCTAACATTCTGGCTGCAACTCTGTTAATCAAAGATCTGCTTTACTAAAAAGTATAGCCATAAGTTACCTGCAGCAGTTAACCTCTCTAAAGTTTCCAGGTGGCATGTAATTTCATGAAGAGAGCTGCACAGCTTTGAGAACACAAATTTTGTTAGAGTATCTTTAGACTGTCTTGGTAACAGAAAATCAAGCAGTTGGATGCACTAAACCTTGTGTAGTCACTTTTTCACTTGCCTTTTCCAGAGGTGTGGTTTTTGTGGTGGCATTTTTTTATTGTGGGGGTTTTTTTGTTTGTTGTTTGTTGGTGGGTTTTGGTTTTTTTTGTTGTTGTTGTTCTTTTTGGGGTTTTTTTTTGTGAAAAGCAACAAGGTTGCTCCCCCCTCCTTCCCTTCCTCTCCCGAGAAATGAACACCTTTTCTTCATGCATAGGTTATTCTTGCAAACTGTGCTTTTGGAAATGCAGTTACTTTTGAGCGAGGAGAGGGAATGGGCATTATACTTCAGAAACGGTTGAGGAAGGAATGTTCATGTGGCTTACCATTTCAAAAAAATTTTATGTTTCATTGGGTGCTTGGAAAGATGACAAAAAAAGGACACAGCAAAGATAATTTTAACTAAATTGGGAAGACTTTCAGAAGCAGACATTTGAACCATGATTTCTGACCTCTTTATGGTTGAGAATGAAACTTCTAAAACGTTATTTAACAAAGTCACAAGTGTATTTTAGCAGTATATAATGACGGCACTAATTTTCATTCTCTCTGATTTACTTGCCTCCGAGTGTGTTCATAATCTCAGTAGTATGTAGAAAACTCAAAACACATTGTGAGGAGGGTTTTTTTGGCTGTGATTTTGTACACCTGTGCTCTCATTGATACAGACTAAAACTGGCTGTAGGCTATATCTAGAGCCATATGGTTGTTAGTAAGCCATCTACATACATAACTTTATGAAAAGTTAATTGATGTTTCTTCTAATTCATTCTTAAGTAATGGAATTGTCATTTGGAGTGCATTTTTGGCTTGGGGCTTCAAGGTATCTCAGCCTCATCGGTGTCTGCTTTCTTCTGAACAAAGCAGATATTTTTACTTTTTTACCACTGTTGACACTTCTATGTACAACTGCAATGAAATCAGTAATGTACCAACTAATTCCTTCCCTGACCTTTTCCATATCTGTTACCAACAAGTCTTAAGTATTAGACTTCAGAAAAATTCCCGTTAACGCTGCACAACCAAACCAATAAAAGGAAAAAAAATCCCTTTAGCTGTAGATTCCTGTTTATACTACTGGAACCCAGATCACTTGTACAACGCTTTGTTTTCATACATCTTAGTGATTTTTTTTTCACCCACATACGTATACTAGAAGCTGCATAGCCTTTTTATTTATTTTTAAGGGATAGCAGAACTTTAAAGATAACTTAAGCTTAGCCTGTTCTGAAGGATGTTAGAAGCTTTCTGAACTTGCACAGTCTCTTGCAAGCTAATTGTATGGTATGCTTTTCAGATAAGAAGTTTTGTCTTCAAATACAAATACCTGTGAAGTTTTCGGAAAGCCAGTCAAACATGAACATACCAAACTGTGCTCTTATTGCTACATCAAGTGTTCCTTTTTTTTAAATCAAAAAGCATGTTTTAATTTCATTTTATTGTAGCAGCTTGCTGTAAGAATGTAGTTTGCTTAATTTTATTATTGTACTTGAATTTTTAATCATGGTTTTAACAATGTAACTGAACAGACCATTTCATTAGGTTCCAAAGAAACCATTCCTTTCAGAGCGCAAGGGATTCCCATGTTCATAGTTCATAAATGATTTCCCCCGCCCCCCCCCTTGGAAATAGGTTTTTTGGTGGTTTGGTTTTTTTTTTTCCCATTTAAATAGTTCAGTATTATGGACACAATTAATGATTTCAAGAGGGCTTATGTTAAAATTTGCACAGATAATGGAGCACCTTTTTATGATGGAAAAAATGGGGAAAGATAACTTCATAATTATAACCATGATGGCTGGTGGAAACTTGTAGAGCAACTGGGCAAAATTGGGAGTCTTGTGCCTTTTCAGCTTGCAGAATACCTGTTTTGCCAGTATGACAATACTTTTTTTTTTTTTGATTTCTGAGAGAGTAAATTTCCTGCAGTGCTTCAATAAGAAAAGCAACTTTTTTGCTCTAATTCTGTTGGGTTTTAGTGTGTGCAATCATTTTAAAACACCTAAGTTGAAAACAAATTGAAATATGTTTTCTTTTAAGGAGATAATAGAGAATTTAGTCACATAAGGAACTTTATATTGGACTATTTAAATAAAATATGTTTTTATTCCCCCTCAGTTGCTGGTTAGCGACAAGATTTCTTTGAGGCTTCATACTCCTTGTTCCTGCATTGTACTCACAGGTTGCATCTGAACATCATTCAGTTTCCTAAACACGATTTAAAGTGATAATTGTGGTCTGAGTTTATTTCCAAGAATATGATACCTGATTCTGAAGCACAGTTTCTAGAAAAGAGCAAAGAACACATTGTGTCATGTAATGGATTTTTTTTATAAATGTTTTTTCTATTTCTGCTGAACAATTAGGAGTGTTAAAGTAGACTTCATTGAGTCTGTGAAAATAATTCCACTGCTTGACAGTTAGCAGTAATTATGTCACCACATAACACTACCAGAGTAAAATTTCTTAATTCCAGTGGAGGAGTTAGAGACCTTGTTAACTAAAGTTCATTTTGATTCAATCTCTTCAATTTGTAAAAGCTCCTTTAAAAACAATAAAGCCCCCCCAAATTTTCCCCAAAGCAAAGCTTCTTAATAGAATGCAATAAGATGTCCAGGAAGTGAACAGTGGTTTTAGGATAACGCACACTGGATTGATACTGGGCTGCCTTACACAGCTTCGTGGGGTTTGTTGTGTGCCACTCCACCCCACCCGTGCACCCCCAACTGAAATTAGATTTCTCTTCAGACTTTGAGATCAGTGACTATACAAGATGAAGAAACTTGCATATTGTTATGTATTGGTGTCTCGCATTTAAAGTCTCATTTTCTCATTGCTGTGATTGGTTGGGAAATGTGTAAAAACCAGTCCGTTGGTTTCCCTGTTGTCTACTTTTTTCAGGCAGTTCATGCAGTGTGTCTTTTAATTATTATTTTGTGGACTTGACATTGTGGAACAAAAGGAGCTTTTTTTTAACAGGAAGGACTACCTTGGGTTAGCTATATGTACAGTCATCCAATGAGACATGTTCCAGAGTGCATAGGGTACCAATAGATTACGGAGTGGGGGAATATCCTTTTTTGCTGTTCTGAGCTACTATTGTCAACTGCTGTTGTACATATACTGTTATGTGTAAGGGGGTAAATATATTTATTATGTTTGTAAAATTCATTCTGTACAATTGCAGATCAAGGTTGCTCCTCTGTGATATACAGGATATTATGTTTCAAAGGCCATGCTTGGAATACGATTAGAGAACTTAGTATTTTGATGTACTAAGACCTATTTTAAGTTTAATATTTTGCCTTTGCAAAAACTTTAATTAAAGATGTTATTTAAAAATGTTTGCCAGTTCATTTACTATCTTGCATGTACATTTGTTTAATATGTGGGGCTTAATGACTACTACGTAATAACGCCAAATTTCTGAATTTATTTTCATCACACGCAGGTAACTTCACTGTCACCTAGTTGTTGAGTTTGCCTTGTGGACTTTCCATTTAACATCATCACAATGTTATTAAAAAAAAAAAATCACATTTTAATCTTGAGGCCAGAGTTCCATATTTATTTAAAAATTTTCTCTCTGTGGTAATTTGAGACTTAGGTCTTGAGACAAGATTGGTTGAATAACTTGTGCCATCTGGATGTTAGTCCTGTAAATGGAAATACAAGACAATATCGAGAAGTAAAATACAGAGTTCTTGGATGATAGCTGGCTGATCATAAAGGCTTCAACTCCATCAGTGAAACTGGTTTGACAGAATTGCTTTCTTGTAAGCAGGTGATATCTTTTTAGTTCTTGGCTAAAAGCAGTTCTTGAGACATGACTTGTGCTTTATTTTTAAACCTAAATTTTGAACTTGAAATTCTAAATATAATTGGAAAGAATGTAAGCTATAGACTATACTGCCTGTAGGGGGGTTGGACTTTTGGAATGCAGTGATTCTGAAGTAATCTTTTAGCTGTAGTGGTGTAAAGGTATAGCAAACCAAGAATCATCAGGAGTGGTATTTTCCTAATACTCAAGGTGGGGGGGATTCCCTAATACTTTCCTTGCCCTCCAGCCCTCAACACTTGGGCAAGTCAAAAAAACCCCAGTACTGCTTTTCCCTTAAAATTTGCCTTACTTGTCATCTTGAAAAGGATTTGGAGATGATTCTGGATAAATAACTATCAGAAATTATGATGTTTTGCCAAAAAAGATCATTGCAGTCTGAGCTTGTATACTGTGTAAGAAAAAAACAGCTTGGAAAAATGGCCTGTTTTTCTGGCCAAAATATTTTCAAAAGGACCCTAAAAAGAGGAGGGAAAGCAGAATGCTGACAAATTAGTAGCAAACTCAAGTTGAAACACAAAAAAAAGCTGTATTTCATCCCTGTAAGGAAAGATAAGAACATGGTAATTGTGAAGGTTAATGGTGCTCTCCCAGCTGTGCATGAGCAAAGTATTTCAAGAATATTTTGGGGGCAAAATCAAGTATATTTAAAAATCCCTGATTTTTTTTCTATCAGTTTGATTTCTTTATGGCTTTCTTATTTTAATTGCAGAGGTATGAGAGGATAAGAATCTTGGGATATTAGCATAGCTTTCAGTATATCCCCATTTAGTTTCAACTACACATCATTGCTTACAACTTGACTGAAACTGTATCGGCTTTGGAGTTTGTGTTTTGTTTTTTTCTAACCCGGACTTTTGTTTGTAAAACACTCTTTTAGAGACTGAAGGTCTTGCTGCTTGTTTTCAGAGCAGACTCTGTCATTCTTTTTCAAACTATTTTTTTCACCACTAATGAGATTATGCCAAAACCACTCTAATCCTTTCAGATGTAATGACATCTATAGTACAGTCAGATCAACTGCAGTTGAACTACTTTTGACCTTCAGTGTGGATATATAACATTTAGAAAATTGTTTTTATGACGATTTTTTCTTCAGAGTGAAGACTTTCCCAATTATTTTCTGTGAAATGCCTGTGCAATTTTGTCTTTTTACATAGTATAAATGTGCCTGTCCTTGCGTGACCTGAAAGAGGATTATCTGAAATAATGAGGTAATACGGAGAGAGAATAAATAATTGAAAATAACACTTTGCATTACATATGATACTGAGTTGCCCATTTACTTCCATAGGTCAAAAACCCCTGTCTGAAGATGGATGTTGGTGAACTGGTATTTAAAAATACCTTTTGGTAATAACTATTTTAAAATACATAGCTGTGTGTATTTGGTTTACACTTTCCAGTTTTTGTTTCCATTTTTAGTTCAGTTTTGTAAACAAAGTTACTGAAATTGAAAAGAGCAAGTGTTTAATTTGGATAAATATATTTCAATAACAAATCCAAAACAAAGACTATCATTAAATTGTAAAAATAAAAAAAAATCTTGTAACAGAAAAAATGCGTTACAGGTGGACAGACGCGTGATTCTGTCAAGATAGAAATGCTTTTCCTTTGCTAGAGGTGCCAAATGAAGCAGAACTGTACTGCGGACAAGCCCTCTAGATGTACTGGAACAGAAGACAAGTTTGAATCCCCAGAGAGTTGGGATGCTGCTTTACAAGTGCCAGATCTGGCAGGATTTAATGCTAAGGTAAAGAAAAACCCTTCCCAGCTGGTGATGGAGAATATGTTTTGGACTAGCAAAATAAGGCAGGCAGTCTTTTCTGCTAAACCACCTGGCTTCCTGATTTTTTCAAAGGCTTATTCCCATTTCTCCTAGGAATCCTGCTACAGGGTCCCAGCAGATAGGGTTTCTTGTGTGTCCTGCCATACCGATGTCTGAGGATTTCATCCAGACCTTTCCTCTTGGAGGAACAACTGGCTGGCTGACTCCAGGTGGGCTGTCTGGATTCAACAGGTAATGTGTTCTGGGAAGTAAAGCATTTCTAAAAAGGATGTGTCAGAATTCACCCTGTGGAAATTGCTTGTAGATTTTGTTCTGTATTGGGTTGCCTTTTTTCAGAAAGCTCGAATTTTTGCAGGATGGAAGCTCGCTCCTTCTAAGCTTACTTTGTTTGAGCTTTTAACAAAGTTGAAGCATTAGTGCTGGCAATAATATTTCTGACATACTATTTTTTGTGGACTGAATTTGTCTGTCTGATTAGAATAACTTTTAATCTTAAAACATTTAGTGTCTAGTAAAATTCTGTGTATGTGTAGAGAGTTGACAAATGGCTTGATAAGTGTGATGATGGTACTGATGTTAAAAATTGGTTAGCTAAAGAAGAAATATATTCACATCACAGACACTTCTGCATATATTGCTTAAGTTGGTTTAGGGAGGGAGCAGAGGGAAGGTGGAGCAGTTCTGAATTTTAGCAGATCAAGTTGCTGTAAATGTTTATTCAGAGTATTTTTTGGCTTTCATTTTCTGTCCTAAATCATTGCCATATCCTTAAACAGCTTTGTAATTTCTCCCTGAGGTTGCTGTGTGTATGTTGCCATGTAGCTTAAATAACTTTAGATAATAGGTGGAAAATGTAAACTATAAAGTACTTCATCAAATAGAGCCTGGGGTTTCTTCCATAGTAGAGAAAGGAGATGCAAAGAGAATCTGGAAAGAGGAAACAGAGAGCACATAGGATAAAGGTAAAAGAAGGTAGCTAGCCTTTTAAAAAAATCAAAGATGGAGTGCAAACATATTTAGTTGTTGAAAGACAAGTGTATGTAAGGAATAAAAAACCCTACTTTTTTTTTTCCTGGACTTTTCATGGGAAGGTGCATCTGCCAGTGTGTCAGCCACCCCTCCTAATTGCCTTTTATCAAAATACACTTCTTGCTGCTTTATACTGACTTATCATTGCTGGGTTTAATTGGCTAAAAAAAGAATTGATCTGTTGTTTCCACAGCTCCCTCTAGGCAGCAGCAGTAATCCACATATGATTTAGGGAATTCTTTCACTACAGTCACACTGAAACCAGCACTGTACATGCAGCACAAATAGAACCTTCATGCTGCTTGGTATTTCAGTGCTATCGTGCATATGCCAGTCAGCAACAAGCTGTGGAGAAGACAGACATTCAGACAGTGCCTCAGAATTTGCGGTGAGAAGTTTTTTGTTAAAACCCGTGTTACTGCTTGGATTTGATTTGTTGCAGCTTTGCCTTCACAAAAGACAGGGAGTGCTGTCATTTTTCTTTTCAAAGAAAAGCCGCTGTCATTTCAGCTGAAACTGTTCAGCTGTAAGACAGCCAGGATGGGTTTGGCAGTCTAGCCAGTTATCAGTCTCAGTGTTTGCAACAGGGAGGCTCTTCTTGGCAGCAAAGTAGGTCTTACAAAAAGTATCACAGTATATATGCAAGTAATGATTCAACAATTCCAATCACTTTGTAATGACTGTTTAGTGAGCTTAGATATGTGTTGTGAATGAAGTTGACATTCACAACAGATTTCTTTCTGTAAAAGAGAGAAGAAAAACAGAGAACACGGAGGATACCCTTCATCACAGCTGCGTAGTGAATAGCTGAGGATCAAAATGAGTGTGCTCCTCCTCCTGTAGCTAATTATTAACAAAATTTCATGAGCTTCAACTGAACGGCACAGATGTGCAACAGTAAGGGTATGACTTCAGATGACCACTCATACAAGGCTTGGCATTGCATATAATCAGGATAGCACAGAAAGCTCCTACCCAAAAAGTAGGGTAAGATTCAAGTTGATAACATATTAATCCTGCAGAAGTTAAGTTCTTGGAAGGAGTAAGTTCTGGATGGCCCTGATGAGGTCCAAGTCCTGTGCTACAGTTGATGAGACTTCCATGTTTTGGAATAGTTACCGAATATTTTCAGGGTGGAAAATAAGGACAGGCAGTTACAAAAATTACAAATTTCCACAGGATTGGTATCCTGTCTAATCTGAGAACCTGATAGTTTGAGGTACTGTGGCAATTCATACCAACGTGTGTGCATGGGGAAGGGACAGCTGTGGGATGGGGATAGGAAGCTAGAACTGATGGGTTCTGCTGATGAAACACTCTGTGTATTGACCTCGTAGAGCCTCCATTTGTTCACTTTCACATTGTGATTTCTAGTCGCACAAAAATAAGTCCGGTCAGATGGAAGTGACTAAATGGATCAAAAGTATTTCAGCTTTATGCAGATGTATTATTGAACCAGTGTGAATTCTAGGTTGACGATGCTGTCAGAATCTCAGTGTGCATCTCTAAGACCTCTTAACCATCTTCTGTTCCAGGGCATGATGATGGCCTTTCAACACCTTGTACCTTAGCCCACAAAGCCTACATCAAAGTGCATATGTCATATGTTTTCAGAATCCCTACCAAGGAGGAGCAGAGTGCGTAATGGAAAGACATGATAATCCAACTAATTTTGTGCCTCACTGTGTCTGGTTTTAACTGCAACCCAGAAACCATTTGATTACTGAATGGTTTTAGAGTGAGGATGCCTGGCATCTGTTAGAAAAACAATACAGATTATGCTGCTATTACTCATCAGTCTGCCCAAACAGCTTGGAAGGGAGGGTTTGGTTCATTTTAACACATAAGCATAGGAGGTCTGCTCAAATCAACTTCACTTTTTAAGGAGTTTTTTTGGTACAGGTTTTTCAAAGACTATGCTCCAAGCATTATATTTAAATTATCCAGCAAGAAAGGAAATGGAAGTGCATTTCATTTATGTTAATAAACCAAAATGCTATGATAGTGATTTGAAATTTACTTTTTATTACTTGTGCTATTTTCAGATTCCAGGATATCATAGCAGGGTGTGCTTTACTTTGACTATAGCTGACCTGTTGCAGATGGTGTCATCTAGAACAGATGCCTACTCAGTCAAAACCCCCACATCTCTCTATAGGTAGAGATAGAGGAGACTAGCAGAGGTCAGCTATAGCCAGTTTAAATTAAATTGCTCAAAGTTCCAAGTCCTCATGACAAAGGCTCCAGCTCAGCTTTACAGCTTTTTTCTACAGTGTCTGAGAATGAAGAAATATTTCATAGTGTATGTACTACCAGCAAATTATGCAAATAGAATCACAAAGTTTATGCAGAGAAAATAATAGCATTCTCTGCCACCCCGAAACAGGATTTTCTGTTCCCCAATCTGAAATCTCAGAGCCAGCCAAAGCCCTGAAGAGTGGTAACATTGGTTCTTCCCGTTTCTGTGCAGGGTTTTGAGAGGAGGCAGCTAGGCTCTGTCCTTTCACTTGACCCATGAGGTCAAATCCATTGGGGTAGTGCTGTGAACAGGGGATATGCTCTTCTTCATTCAGCTGGGTTTTTTTTCATCTGCATGGGCTCTGTGGTCAGGCCTACTGAAGGAAGGTGCAGTTGAAGCTGTCTTTGCAGTTTGAGTAGGGGAACCGCTTGAACACAAGAAAAGTGGCTGCCATGGAACAGACCAAAAGCCTTTTATCTATGCCAGAACCCTGACTGTGGTAGCTGCTAACAATGTGTGGCGAGCGAAGCATAAAATAGGCAAGCATGTATGATACACTCCCCAAGTACTCCCTCCCATCTGCCATGTATTTGCAATTCAAAAGCATCCTGAGACAGACAGTTTTTGTGGTTTTAGTATTTTTCCACAGATTTCTCTTCCATGAATTCTGAGTATCTCCATAAACCCATGTGAACTTTATTAGCCACAGCAGCCTTTGACAAGAAGTTCAGTAACTCAGCTACTCCTGCCTGCTCATGACTTTATCAAGCTTTGTCATCGCCCTTCTAGTCCAAGGAGTCCTACTTAGTGATTCCTTAGGTGTAACTCCAAGCCTTTCATTCTCCTTGCTACCCTACTCTGAAACTTTTCTAGTCCTATTACGTAGGTTTTCTGGTGCAGAGACAAGAGCTATGTTATTCGAGGTGCAGATTTATGCAGTGATATAATAATTACTGGGTTTATGTTCTGCTCCTTTCCCAATAATATAATTTGATGGCTTTTTTGATGTCCAGGAAGCATAAGCTGGTATTTTCATGGACTTCTCTACTGTACCCCTAAGATCTTGTTCCTGAGTTGGGATTGTCAGCTCAGAACACATCATTTATGATGTCAATTTGTCTTTTTTTACCATGTGCATCACTTTATATATTTATCTACACTGAATTCCTCTTGCCAGTCATTCAGTCTTAAGAAGTCTTCCTACAGTTCTTTGTAGCCATCTGTTTTTCTTACTGCTCTGAATATCTTAATATTACGGCAAAGTGTGTTATCTTACTGCTCACTCCTTTTTCCAGGTCCCTTATGCACATACTGAACAACATAGGCCTCCTAGAAAGAACTATTTATTCCTTGTCACTTGTTGGCCCGTTGGATTTTCTTCTTGCCTGTAAGGTTAATTGTCCTAGCCTAGATGCCAGGTAGCATCTACAACTGAGAAGAAGCTTTCCTTGCACCCTAAAGCTTCATGTAAGAGGGAAGCACAGTTACAGGCAGTGGCAAGGTGCACAGATACTGAAGTCAGCTGAGCTTTTTGGGACAGGGAGGGTATGTCAAGAGTTAACCGATACTTGAGCACTTTGACAGTTTTCAGCAGTAGGAGCTGTCCCTCACCTGTTTTTTTCCAGGTAACGCAAGGATCCATATAACAAAGATAATAACTTTTTTACCCCACTGATGAGAATTACCGAACATAGAATTTGGCAGCATAAATTTTGGAAAATATAGGACAAGGGACATTTGCTATGAGGGAAGACCTAGTTGGAGGGAGGGATATTCTGTATTGTTGCATATGGGCAGATTAATTTAGTTATTCTGAGAATTCCTGCAGTAGAGTCTCTCCACCACACAAACCTCTTATTACACAAGTGTTTTCTCATGAAGTATCCAATCCTTAGTCACTGTGGCTGTCACATACACATTAAATTTAGAAAGGAGAATGGGAAGGATCAGATTCCAGATTTATTCTTTTGAAGAGGATCTCATGGCTGTTAGGTGATTCTTCTGATTATCTTGGATGTAATTAATGATGGTTTTGGAACCCCAGAGCTCAGCAGTACTACTACTGTTCCTGTCCATCCCTGCTGCACTGAGATGGCCATGTAGGACATCCCTTTCCCACCTAGTGGTGGGGAAAAACCCCAAACCTCTGTCAAACAGTATGTCATGTGGTCAGTCTTTTTGGCTGTAGGCCAGCCAAGGAGAACAATGAAGTTGAGTGCAAGAGAAAGAGTATTAATTTCTTTTATAGAAAAAATATTTTAAAACCTTCAGAAGAAACTTGCTAAGCCTCTTGCAATTTCAAACAAAACACTTTATTCCAATGCTCTGCATTATTTCTGAAGTATTCTAGAGAAAATACGTACTGAATGCATTTTGCTGAGACAGATTTAAAATAGCAAGTGTTATGTAAGGGTCTACGCAAAATGAAAAATGGCTGAAGGGATTGATCAGAGCAGAAATGGAAAAGAATATCTATAGGATACAAACATTTACAAGAAAAAGTCTGGCAAATTATTTAAAGTCTATTGCCTGGATCTTTCTAATAGCTTTTAAAATATTTTTTACCAGGTTAAAACACAAGAAGGAATAGGCAAGACATAAACCAGAAATATCAGACTTTGTTCACAAAGGCAGTATCACAGAATTCTTTCAATAGACAATAAATACATGCAACAATGGGAGATAAAAAGTTCAATAATGTGTAAATATATCCATCATCCATTAGTAACAGCAAACAGCTGTATTCATTTGAAAGCATACTGCAATCAGTCCAACATACCATACCTTTCCAATGTCCTACTAGTTTCCATGGAACAAATATTCTGGTTTGTTTTAAGGTAAAAAGAGGTTTGAAATAAGCGATCCATGTTACTTTTAAAAGCATTTTTAAAATAAATGTTGATTAGTCTTTCCTCTCTTTCTGAAAAAGAATGATTCAAGCTTGGATTTTCTTTTCCACTGGTACAGTAGTATCTATGAACTGTGTAGCATAAATGTACAGTTTGTCCATTAGAACTTGATTGCCTTAGCTGCTGCTGAGATACTAAATAAAGGCACTCAGGAAACTTTTTCTCCCTTTAATGATTATTCCAGTATCAGAAAGGTGACAGAACCCGGGGGGCAGGGGTTGCATCTCAACATAATGCATTTTGTGTGGGACTTTCAGACACGGGCAGAGTGTTCCAAATGCGCCGTTTCGAGAGTAGGAAATTTTGCTGATCTGCACACTTAAGAAGCTACTTTTATGTTTCTGATTAACACTGGCTGAGTCCAGATCACAGAAGAGGAGGTCATAAATTATTATTTGCATGGTTTTCAGCAGTTCTGGCTTCAAAGTTTGTTGAAAATCAACTAAAAATGGAAGCCTGCCCTCCCCCAAAATAAGCAGCTAAATTAATCTATAATGCAATATTGTATATTTTTAATGGTGTTAACAATGACAAATTTTTTTTTTTTTTTTGAGATCATCTCACAGAGTTGGTGAATCTAGGCCCTTGTTTCTGCTCACTGAAGCAGCCTTCATTTATAATCAAGAATATGGAATCAAACTGAGTTTGAATTGGGAGTATGTACATGGCATTTGCAATCATGCAATTTCCAGCTGTAGTAGCTAGCAGTTTGAAGGGCTCTACCATTACATTTTTCTGGATACTACTAACCCACACTATGAAAGATCACACTGCTGTCTGCTCAGTTGAATTCAGTTCCTCAAAGACTGTAATTCCATTTAAAACAGTATAGATAGTACAAAATGAGCTTTGAAATACCTACCTGAAAGCAAAGATTCAGCCAATATTCTCCATTCTCATGGTAAGCCTTCCAAATAGATGAGTGAAATGATCAATGATAATCTTGGTAGCAGTCCTACAGAGCTCTTCTCTACAGTTGGCTGAGAACAGGTCTGATCCTGCTGTCAAAACCAGGCACTCAGGCCACACAAGTATTAACAAGCAAGCTGGTGCAGTGCAGCTCCTACCCTGAGTCCTGATGTCTGCAGGAGATGTGGAGAGCCAGGCCCTGGTTCCTTTGTTTGTGGTGTATGGATGAACTGAGCACAGCCAAGCCTGAATTTGGTCTGGCCCCATCTAGCAGCAGGTATGGCAGAAGAATGCTTTAGTGCTTCACTGGAGCAAAAGGCTGTGGGTTGTTCCTTGTATCTGAGCTTTGATTTCCTTAAGCACAGTGTGAAGAGTATGTGTCTAAGCTACAGACAGGCTATGAAAACCAGAAGCTGTGTGGTTTATGTAGTTGTACTGCAGACATTGCAGAAGTCAGACAACAGATGTCACTACAAGATGGACAGATGTTCTTAAAACATGTTGGGGGAGCTAGTGGTTAGCCTTCAATTCAGTAACTGAAGGGCATGAAGTATCCTGAAGGCACAATCCACTCCCTTTGTCTAAGTGTAGATTTGAGGCAGCTCAACATAGCAAGTGCTAAAAGGAAAGTCATTCTAGCCCTGTAAGAGAGGGGTAAGCAGGGGTAACAGTAGTGGTGAGAAAGCAGTAGTTACAGGGTGTTCAAAGTAATAAACGTGCTGAGATAAAACAGTACTGGAATCAGGTAAAGAATGAATAATTGGGAGAAAATTTAGTACAATGTTAAGTTTCAGCCATCAAAAAAATACAAACATTATTAACCTGGCTGGGTAGACTGGTGTTCAAAAAAATTCAAACTAAACCATCTCCTAAGTAGGTTTATTAAAAAGTGAGAGTGATAGTAAGGGAATTCTTGCAGCACACAGAGACAAATGCCCTAATGTTTCTTACCTGTTAGCTTATGAGCAGCTGCAAAACCAATGATATTTGCCTTTTACTGCTATAAAGGCAATATGAAGAGGCTTCTTTTCCCACCTCATGCAACTAAACCAAGAACTGCAAACAAAAGACTAGCTTTTGTTTTAGGTCAATATGGCAGAAGCAGAAGGAATCTGTTCCATTTTAGGCCCTGGTGGAAGTTTTAGAAATTTGCTATTGGAAAACCAGTTGAACCTTTTGACATATAGGCAGTTGGCATTTGAGAACTTCAACATCTAATATTTTTTTTCATCTCATTTTAATTATAAAACTTTACGTCCTTTTTTTAGTCATACAAGTACCCCCAAGTTTTATGCTTGGTCTCCTGCTTCCTTAAATTTTTTAGATGAGGGTATATTTCATATTTGCTGAGTTTATAGATACACATTTTCCTATTTAGATAAAGCATTCACATCTGCTTCCAGCATTATCATCAGAACAGTATCTTATGACCTGCACTGATAAGAGTGTGAGACAAGAGGTTTGAATGAGTGACTTGTCTAAAAGAAGACCACTCTGAAGGTACTTTGAGACATCTCAAAGGATAGGCTAAGGAAAAATGATATGGAGAATATGTTATCTTCTCACTCGATTCACTGTATGCACAACCACCTCTTGACCAGATTGTGGCTGTGATACTTTGAGATGTTATAGTTCAGTTTGCTTGCATTCTTCCATGAGAATTTGGTTCTGCATTGTCACAGCAGGAAGGTAATTGTTGACTGGGTCTTGAGTGCTTGTAAGAATCTGACCTAGCCCTCGGCTGATTCTCTGCCCGTAAGAGCCGCTGCTGTTTTTGGCTGAGATTGTCTGACCTCTGTAGACTTGAGCCTGATGCTCACATATACCAAACCTGCTTAGCAGGATAAACACATCTCTTTGGAAAGCTTTGGTGAAAATAGCATAAAGAAAGGGGTTGGCGCAAGAATTGAGTGGGTAGAAGAGTACCAGCAGAATCTTGGAATTGGTGACAGTTATCAGTGGTTTGTTCATAATGGCAGATAAAGCATGGAAAGAGATGGGAGCCATGCACACAAAGTCAGTGAAAATCAACACAGCCATCCGCTTGGCAATTTTGGTGTCTTTGTCCCCTGACTTGTACTGAGGATTTCGCACAGTTACATAGATTTTTATGTAGCAGGCACAAATGATGACAAAAGCAATAATGTTACATATTAAAACGAAGACAACGTAGGCTTCAGACACTGGTGTTTCAGTGTCCATAGGCAAGCAGATGCTGACTTTGCTATAGCTGCTGACGCCAACGAGTGGCAAAAGGGCAAGAAGAAAGCACGAGAACCACCCTCCCAGCATGATAATCAAAGCATGCCGGAGGCGAATCTTTCGATCTGGGCGCATGGCAAAAGTGATGGCATACCAGCGCTCCAGGGTGATCACAGTCAGTGTGTACACAGAAAGTTCACTAGCAAAGACCGTGAAAAAGCCAGCTGTGTTGCAACCAGGCCCAGTCTGCCACTCTATAGCATGGTTGTAGTACTCTGACCTGGTGTAGAGATCCACTGAAGCGATCAGGAGGAGGTATAGCCCCATGCAAAAATCAGCAAAGGCCAAGTTACACATCAGAAAGCGTGGTACGGTCAGTTTATAATGGCTGGTGAGAAGTATGAAAAGGACGAAAATGTTACCTAGGATGGCCAGCAGGTTCACAAACCACACCACAATCCTCAGAAACTGATATCCCATTATATCCTCACAGGGATTAAACTCATCAGGTTCTGGAGTGCATATTACGTCTTCATTGCCTCCGCAGACAGGATAGTCATAATGACTGTCAAAGGTCTGGACGTCTTCCATTTGAGGGTTCTTGAGCTCTTGGCCAAACCCAAGATTCCCTTCTCTGTGCTCTTCAAAAAAAATGTAATAATGGGAATTTTCGTGAAGATTTGTGAACTTGGTGTTTTTGTCATATGCAGTATCAGTGTGGTCTGTGTATTCTTCTGCATAATCTTTGTAAAAAAGACCTCCGAGAGCTTTGACTGATCTTCTCTTACGAAAGCTGTGACTGCTGCTCTGGTTACATGTCAGGTACTCCAGAATTCTGAAAGAGTAGAGGAGGAAATCACTGCTGGCATTTACCATCTGACTGGAGTGCAGTGAGTAAACAAAGGGAACACTTCAAAAGCAAATCACTGTGAATGAAAACATAGCTATAAAAATGTGATCAGATATATTTCTGTTAACAGAACATATAGTGAACAATAAGCTTGAGTGTTTCTGGGCTTTTTTTTAAACGATGTTTTTCCTTTCTCTGTTGCTGTCATCTATCCCCAGTAGTAATTTGGTTCGTTCAGCATCCATAATCCCTCTTCCTACTTGGGATCTGCATTCTTAGTAGGTAACAAGGCTTTAACCTGCTATTTATAACTTTGTAGATAATACACACAGTATTACTTTCCTTTTAATTTTTGCTTACAAATCAATTTCTTCCAGAACTTCCATCATTTAAATTTCTGTTCTATTTTCTGCAGGTGCTCTACAGCTAACTAGCGGTGTAGTGGTTGGGAATCCTGTACCTCATGGTGTGATGCACCTGTATTTGTAGTTGAAAATTGTTCATGCTTTTTGCTAGGAAAAAATTGCAATTTGGCATCAAATTTTTTGAGAACTGTGATCCACTGTCACATAACCATTAGCATTTCTCATTTCCAGTAGTCTAGAATACGAGATGGCTTACAACTTGAGATTGCATAGAATTCAGTCTGAGAAATTTTCATCTCTACTAATAGACATGCAAATACTTGCTTCTTTCCGTCATTAGATTGTGCTGGGTTCTTTCTGCACATTCTTCCTGTCCAGGTTTTGAATCTCTCCACTCTGTTTTATTTCTGTCCTCACTTTCCCAGTCTGTTCTAATTGTGAATGTTATTGCTTTGCAAGTTTATTATTGAATAATTCATATACTTATCATAGCATATTTTTAATATACTATGTATTCCAGCCACAAACACTGCAGTACTGAAGACTGGGGCTGTCTTCCTAAATCAGGGGCTGGCCTGGATAAGAATTCTCTAAACCTTATTGAACTTTGGAGAGATTTACAATGGATTTGCATTCTGCAGTAAAATTCTACTGCTAATCACAGTAAGTCATCCTCCCACCCTCCCCCCAGCAGGTGAGTCACTGTGTTGCATTAGGACACCTATAAATGTATTTATTTCTTTCCAAAAGCTATCTGCACCTCTTCTGATGGGAGGCTGGAAATCCTGCTGAAATGGAATTTGAAATAATCTGTCTACAAGGTTATTACAGAATCATTTATTCTGAGCTTTTCAGTTAGAGAACATATGAGACATGAGACTATAACCTCTCCAAAACTTCTTTTTCCAGGCCTTGTGAAAGTACATTCCCCCTTTTTTTTCCCTTTAATTCTGGGCTCAACAAAAGGAGGAGCTGTTGCAAAAGGTCCTACAAATTGTTATATTAAAAATTCTTTCTTCTCTCAGTTTGAAATTTTAATCTTTATTTCAAAGAATGTCCTCTATACCTAGAAAAATGGTCACAAAAGTGCCAATAGATGTAATTTTATATTAATATTAAAACATTGTCTTCACTTACATACTTTAAAATTGAATGTAAGTTAGTGAAACTCACCCACTGTTTTTTTTCCAGCTCTTGAAAGCACAGCAGTGACTTGGATATGATAGGTCAGCTCGCATTAGCTGAAGAAATACCTTTACAGCTGGTAATTTCTTTAAAGTCCACGTATTTTTGGCCATTAGTTCTTTAAGGCTTTCCAGTCCTTTGGCTGGAAGGTTAGCAACGGCTGTTCTAGAGACATCCCTAGGTAAAGGAAGAAAAAGACAAACGTCAGAATATCCAGTGACTGGATCAGAATTTTTTCAGATTCTCACAGTAATTGAGGGGTTTCATAGAATTCTATAGCAAAAATCAAATCTAGAGCAGGTAGGGATTTCATACCACTTTGCTAGGTTCTGATACCATTCAAATTCAAGTAGGATATGAATTTCTCCTGTGATTTTCTCTGTGTTTTAAAGCTCTTGTCTTTAATGTCTCATAGTGCAGAATATAGATGACAAAGAAATACTAGGACTTTTTAAATTACACCTTTCCAGCCAACCAGATACAAATGCATACAGAAAAGCAAAGTTTTAAAAATTCCTTAAAGAAATCACATCTTCCATTGGAAGAGCTATTTTCCTTTAGACCCCTTTAGACTCATTTTAACCTATTGGGATACTTCAATAGAAAGAAAGTAATTACTAAAACAATGTTCTTCATAAACTGAAATTAAAATCTTCTATCTCAGTCAATCCTGAAACTCTCAGAAAATTTAGTATTATGTTTGCTGCTGTTTTTCTGGTACTGAGTCTACCTCAGCAGATACATTGCATAGGTGATGGGGGAGGTGAATTTCCTTTAGAACTGCCAGGTGAATGTCATCTGGTCCTGTTAGTGTTTTCCACCCATTTTTTGTTTTTTTCCCAAAACCTCTTCTACTGATGCTTGAAATCAAGATGTTTTCTCAGAGCTAGACACTGTAAAGAAGTAAACCTATAAAAGAGGTTCTAGTGTAGGAACATTGTGTGAGCACTTTCATCATGAACACCCTAATAATAAATAATTCAGCTTTTTTCTATGCATTGTTTCCCAAGGTGCTGTTCTTATCCCTCTAGAAGTCTCACCCACTGGCTGGTTTCTTGTACCTAAAAGAAGATTATTACTAATCTTATGCTTTAACCAAATTTCTTCTAAACACTTGGATTTGCTCTGCCTTTTTTTTTTCTTTTGATTTGCTTGTATTTTTTTTTTAAATTGAGTTAGAAATTGCTTCCCCTTTCTGCAGGAGGGGTTTTTTACTTCTAATAGCTTCTTTGCTATCATACATATTTGAATATGGCACGACTAGTTGATTTCAACCACATAAACTTTTTTGTTCTTCTGGAGTCCTTTTTGATAGGTAGTGTGTGTTTCTACCAAGCCCCTGAATTGGCTCTTAGAAGAGTCCGAATGCTGCCTGCTATCATTTTATCTTTTAAAGAATCACAGAATAGTTGAGCTTCCAGATCATCCAGTTTGACCTCCTTGCTCAAATGAGGGTCACCTGGAGCAGGTTGCTCAGAGCTGTGTCCTGTTGACTTCTCAGTATCTCCAGGATTGGAGACTCCACAGCCTATCTAGGCAACGTGTTCCAGCATTTGACCACCCTCACAGTAAAGAAGTTTTTTTCTTAGGTTGAAATGGACTTTCCTGTATTTCGGTTTGTGCCTGTTGCCTCCCTCGCTGGACACCACTGAGGAGACCCTGGCTCTGTCTTCCCAGTTCCCTACTCCCCCTGCCCCTTTCAAGTATTTATACACATTGGTAAGATTCCCTTGACTCTTTTCCAGACTAAACATTTCCAACTCTCTCAGCCTATCCTGCTATGACAGATGCTCCAGTCCCTTAATCAACTTAGTGGCCTGCTCCTTTTTGTTTTTCATAATTTCCTCATTTTATAGAGCTCTCCTTCTGAAGCAAAACATCTTGGTAAACTAGATCTTTGACTAGATCTTACCAAGACAAGGCTGGCCTTTCAGCAACCCCCATGGGTCTCCATCAAGTCCTCATGGTGGTGGCAGCTACCTGCAGGAAGGGAACATGGTTAAATGCTGTGTGATGGGAGGTGATAAGACTTTTTGGAAGGAAAATGATACCTCACAAACTCTTGGGAGTTCTTTGAAGATGTTCTAGCACAAGCATATGGAGAAAGATGATCCTGTTTATACAATGAATTGGGATTTCTGAAAATCCTTGACAAAATCAGGTATCAAGGGCTGTTGAGGTAACTGATCTGTTATGTGACAAGGGGAATGGCCCTCCTGGATTAATTAAAAAAATAAAAGAGTTGGGGGAAAGCCTGGAAGCAGGTGGTAAGTTTTCATGCTAGAGGAAGAATGGAGAATTAACTGGTATCTGAATATACACATCATTTCAGCAGAGGACCACAGAGGCGAGGCCAGCGCTGGTACTACTGAAATACTCATAAACAGTCTGGAAAGAGAATGATAGTAGCTGCAACAAAACTTGTTTCTGACACAAAATAATACAAGGTATTGAAAGCTAAAGCTGATTGTCTAAAGAAGCAGAAGGATCCTGCAATACTAAGTGACTGAGCATTAAAATCATTGACATGATTCAATACTGACGAATGTAAAGTGCATTTAGGAAAAAGCAATCTTAACTGTACATGCATGACAATGGGGTTTAATTTGCCTAGCACTTGGGAAAGATCTTGGAGTCCTCTCTGCAAATGTCAGGTCAGTGCTATTTAGTAATGTTGAAGGGAAATAGAACGCTAAGAATTTGGGGGAAAGAAAGAGAAAATAGAACAGAAAAACTGCACTTTGTAAATCTAATATGACTGCATCTATAAATACTATATGCAGTTTACAGCAAGCACAGAAAGCTACAGCAAGGATGATTAAAAGTATCAAATTGTTTATATATGAAGTAATAACCTTTTCTCTTGGGAAAAGCTAGGACTGGAAGCAGTAGGAGACTATAGATGCCATGCGTATTGTAAAGAAGGTGATTGGGAGTGATTATTCACTCTTGTGAGACAAGTTTTGGGGCATCTAAGAATGCGAGACAAGAGACTTAAAAATGAGAAAAGGTATAATCTTTTCACAAAATTGCATCATTAAATTGTGAAAGTTAGTGCCATGACTCACTGTGCAGGCCAAATAACAAGGTAACAAGAAGGACAATATCCCTTTTTGTTTCGGTTTTATTCACAGTTGTGTCATGATCCCATCAGAAATGACTGGGCCGGCCTGGGGACAAGGGCTTGTGCCTTGGAAACAGCTGCAGAGAGGAGCCTCTCTGGGGCCCTGGGTGCACAGGAGAGGGAGCTGCAGCTTCTGGAGAGCTGCGAGCAGAAGGCAGCAGCCAGCCCAGGGCTCAGGTGGTGGAAACAATTTCCCAGGGAGCAGAGGGGAACATGCAAGTCTGTGGCAACTCAAAGAGTGTTCTCAAGTGATGTTAAAAAGTCTGAGAGAAAGATCTGTTCAGTAAGAAGAAAGGGCTTGGAAGAATTAGTTACAAGACTACATCATTCCTGTTCTATCTTACCGAATCTTTTGAAGTGTTTTATGTATGTGTATATGAGTGTGTATTTAAGCAGTTAGGTATTGCAGTTTTTATTTTCAAAAACTCTGCTTGTTTTAAACTGGGGGGCTTGGGGAGAGGGTACAGGCACAGCTGCCTTGAAGTTCCAGATGATTTAGGATTAATCGTGTTGCAGGGCTAACAATAAGTGGTTGGTCCCATCCATGGGCCATATTAAGCACAATGGCTCAGAAGTGTGGAAGTTTCCAAAATCCCCAGTTTGGGAAGTCCCTAAATGGCTGGTATGGTGTCTGGCACCAAGAGGTCTTGTGACCTCTCTGTACCACTGCTATTGTGAATGGAAAAGCCTTCTGGGAGTGTGGTGATAATTTGTGTCCCAGTGGAAGATACCTTCTTAGTTACCCTACCTAGGCCCACACTTTGTTAGCGACAAAGTGTGTGTCAACTGGCCAGAGGGATTGACAGGGGTTTTTTTACTTTACAAATCCAGTCTTGATGATCATCTATTCAGATTCACAATCTACTTCAAGCAGCATAGCAGCTGTCTTCAAACTAGAAGGCATAGGTTTGAAAAGGTTTTAAATTACAATTACTAATCTTCAGAGCAATGTGAATCCAAGTAGTTGGAGTTTGCAGACTGTAGCATCTGTGTCTACGTTCATACAGAAGACACATTTTCCTAAATGATTTCTTTGTTCTGTGTCATTGTATGATCAGTCTTGATTTGGGGCTGCTCAGAAAAATGGGAACTGACTGCAGTTATGTCAGCTTCATTAATAGCTAATAACATTGATAACTAAGATGTTTAAACACAGCAACGTTTATATTGCACAGAGGAGTGTCTTGCTACTACTACTAAACTATAGCTGGTACTCTTAAAGAAACACAAGAGAATGGGGAAGAGGTCTGATAGACTTGTCAAGAGGATCTGTCTCAAATTGAAGAGACTATAAAAGAGGTTAGGCAGGAAACTGATAAAATGAATGATAATGAGTCCTGAGGACTAGATGGTTTTCACCAAACAGTTCTGAAGCAGCTCAAGGAGGTCGAATTGGTAAAAGAGGTGTGTAACCTCCAACTTAGCCCCCTGCAGGAAGGCAGCAAATGAGCCACTAACTAATACGATATACCTGAGGGAAGTCAGCATGTAAAGGGCTTTTGTAAAAATAAGTCCTGCCTTACAAACCTCTCTGAGTGTTGTGATTAAGATCTGCTCAGAATCTCCTGGGAGTTCCACAAGGCCTTTGACAAACCCTTACAAAGGATGATACGGAAACCAGGCAGCCACACTCCTTGTGGGAGATGTCAAATGTTCAGGATTATGGTAAAGTGCTAGCAAAATTCACTTCTAGCCTAGATCCAAACCAGACTTTAGCATTTAAGTAGCTGTGGTCTGGACTCGCTCAGGTACTGGAAGTGGTCTGTCTGCAGTAGGGCAGAGCTCTCCAGCGTGGAGCATAATGGCAACCAAAGTGCACTCAACCAATTTTAACACTGTGGCTTGTTAGCAGTTTTGTTTTTTCCTCACATGCTTTCTTATAAATCTCCTGTGACATTTCTAGGCTGTTGCTTACCTTACATGAAATTTACATATTAGATTGAATGTTGCAGAGACATTGGCGAGCTTCAGATAAATGTGAGAATAAAACATAGCTTATGATTTAAGAGATGATGTTTTCCGAACCAACTGTATATACGATACAAGTGTTAAACAGATACTTAGCTGCTCAGATTTGACTTTTTTTTTTCCTGGGTTATTTTTTGGTCTAATTCTTCATTGTTTTTATGAAGTCAGAAGTTCAGAACTAGATATAAGGGATAATAGCTTTTGTCAATAAACATTTTCACAGCTGGAAATATGCAATTGTAGTATGAAATCAAGTAATAATGAGAATTTAAAAGACAGATAATTGAGAAAATGAGATTGACTGCATCAGTACCATTGGGAATTTTTACCTAATCATATACAGATTTCTGAGTACTGCAATACTACAATAGTTAAAAAAGCATAAAATATATAATAGATGGGCTTAGACTACAGATATTATTTCTACCTACAGAAAGATTCTTTAAATCTACAAATTCGCATTGTTTGATTAGCAGAATGCAGAGTGCCCGAAGACTTGCTTGTGCCCAGTGACAGGAACAGAACAGAACCTCGTAAGGTAGGACCCATTACTAGATTGGGAAATGATGCTTTAAAGAGCACTTCTGCTTTCTAAAGATAATTAATTACTCACATGTATCTTGTGCAACAGTTAGTAATGTTTTGAATTTGGACTGTATGTTTTTGCAAAAGCTAATTGAATAATGAGCCTGATTGTATTTTTGTTGTACTCTGTTGAACTTGTGCTGTAGGCAGCAGCTCTTGTTGGTGCATTTAGTACACCAGGTCCGTGGAGTTGCTGAATCCTAGCCAAGATTTCATTTTTAGGTGAAGAGCAATGTACTGTCATTATACTGTTGAAACAGTTTTCTAAAGAAAGCAATCTCTGTATACATCCACATACATCTGAATATACAGCAGTGACAAAGGAATCGGAATTATGGGCATCTGTTCTCCTCTATTCAGTGATCACACTCCCCACTTCCTCTGCTATTGTAAACTGCAAATTTAAAAAAAAAAAAATTACCTAACTTTTTAATACCTACTTAAATATACCATCTAACTAGGTGGTCTGAGAGCATGGCCAAACTCACATAACATACATATAGCCAAGGCACAATTCTTTGTAGTTAAATCTTTCTCACTGGTTTTCTTTAAAGCCAAAATGGAAGAAAATTACCCTGTTAGGGTGGATCCAAGGTCAGTATTTCAGCCTTTAAGTTGCTGTTGCTGCTGAAATCCTGATCAGAAAAAAAACAGTAAATGGTAGATCTGTGGGGCAGATGTTCCAGCAACTGTAAATTCTTATTTCACTTCAAGAGGGCATAAAGGGAACTCCAGAGACGATGAGTTCTGCCAGCTTGGTAGGGAGGCAAGACAGAGTCTCTTTTTTGAGCTCCATAAATGTTCCTTTTTTTTCTTTTTTTTTTTTTTTTCCTCCATACTGCTTCCACTGTAAGCAATGCCATTCATTGCCCCAGAAAAAGGAATATTTATCTTCAGGTAATTGTTTTCCACAGAGTTAATTTTCAAGAGGAAACAGTATTGTAAGTAGAACTTTCTTTTTGAGGAAGATGCAATGTCCACAAATTCCCATGCCAGCTAACAATAGCTAGATGCCTGAACCAAAAATGACTTGGCTTATTTTAACAAATTATTTATTAAGTTGTTTATACTACCAAAGGGGCATATGGAAGGGCTGTATTGGTCAGACTTCTCAGGCTATTATGCAAGTTAACAAATCTCTGGTCTCTATAATTAGCTCATTAATATTAGTCTTGATGGTACAGTGCGCGGGTGTGTGTGTAATAAAGCACCAATTGGAAGCACGTTTCTGCTTCCTGTGGGAGATTTTAATGGCCATCGACATGACAAAACAATAAATAGTAGGGTTTCACTCAATTTTCATTCATTTTTGTAATGAATTTCATTCAGCCTTCTTAAGGCAGTGCATACTTGGGAGTTTCAGAAACTATTTTGTTCCTGTTAATTCCTGAATGTCAACTAAGAGATCTGTTCAGGTGGAAGGATTCTGCTCTAAATTGTTGCTGGAAGATACCTCGCTTTATAACAAACCTTTCCTATGTCACACATGCAAAATAATTCCTGGTTATCCATGGGTAACAGAAGTCCCTAAAGCTGCTATTTAAATTAAATTAAAATTTAATAATATGTTGCACCCTTCTGTACTGGTTTTGGCTGGGATAGAGTTAATTTTCTTCATAGTAGTTAGTATGGGGCTATGTTTTGGATTTGTGCTGAAAACAGTGTTGATAACACAGGGATGTTTTCGTTACTGCTAAGCAGTGCTTACACAGAGCCAAGGCCTTTTCTGCTTCTCACCCCACCAGCGAGTAGGCTGGGGGTGCACAAGAAATTGGGAGGGGACACAGCTGGGACAGCTGACCCCAACTGACCAAAGGGATATGCCAGACCATAACATGTCATGCTGAGCAATAAAAACTGGGTGGAAGTTTGCTGGGGCTGCTGTTGCTCAGGGACTGAGCATCGGTAGGTTGGTGGTGAGCAATTGTTTTTGTTGCATCACTTGTTTTTCTTGGGTTTGGTTGTTTTTTCCCTGTCTTTTTTTTTAATTATTAAATTGTCTTTATCTCAACCCATCTTATCACTTCTACCCTTCCAGTTCTCTCCCCATCCCACTGGGTGTGGGGGTGAGCAAGTGGCTATGTGTAGCTGAGCTGCAGTCCAGGGTTAAACCACAATACCTTCCTAGGATCTGTAGCTTAGGACTAGCAAGTCAAAGGATCATGATGTGAAATACTCTGACTTTTTTAATTGCTGTTGATTTACTGTATCTTACATGCCATTTTATGCCTTCTGCCTTTGAGAAGCAATACCTCTCTCTCTAATGTCACTATAGTACCACATCTCACTCTAATTATAAATACTACTAGGACTATTGTTAGCCATGGAGGTATATCGTTCTAATGGGAGATGGATAACTGGCTCTTTAGACTGCAAATGTGTATTGGGTTTGCATGGCAAGGTTTTGGTAGCAGGGGGGCTACAGGTGTGGCTTCTCTGAGAAGCTTCTAGAAGCTTCCCCCATGTCTGACAGAGCCCATGCCAGCCGGCTCCAGGATGGACCTGCCACTGGCCAAGACCAAGCCCATCAGCAATGGTGGTAGCGCCTCTGGGATAGCATACTTAAAAAGGGGAAAAAAACCCCTGTGCAACTGCAGCTGGGGAGAGGAGTGAGAACATGTGAGAGAAACAACTCTGCAGACCCCAAGGTCAGTGAAGAAGGAGGGGGAGGAGGTGCTCCAGGCACTGGAGCAGAGATTCTCCTGCAGCCTGTCATGAAGACAATGGTGAGGCAGGCTGTCCCCGTGCAGCCCATGGAGGTCCACGGTGGAGCAGATATCCACCTGCAGCCTGTGGAAGACCCCACGCCAGAGCAGGTGGGTGCCCAAAGGAGGCTGTGACCCCGTGGGAAGCCCGTGCTGGAGCAGGCTCCTGGCAGGACCTGTGGACCCATGGAAAGAGGAGCCTATGCTGGAGCAGGTTTTTTGGTAGGACTTGTGACCCTGTGGGGGACCCACGCTGGAACAGTCTGTGCCTGAAGGACTGCAGCCCGTGGAAGGGACCCATGCTGGAGCACTTTGTGAAGAACTGCAGCCTGTGGGAAGGACTTGCATTGGAGAACTTCATGGAGGACTGTCTCCTGTGGGAGGGACCCCACGCTGGAGCAGGGGAAGAGTGTGAGGAGTCCTGCCCCTGAAGAGGATGGAGCAGCAGAAACAATGTGTGACAAACTGACCACAACCCCCCATTCCCCGTCCCTCTGTGCTGCTGCGGTGAGGAGGTAGAGAAAATTGGGAGTGGAGTTGAGCCTGGGAAGGAGGGAGGAGTAGGGGGAAGGTGTTTTGAGATTTGGTTTTATTTCTCATTACCCTACTCTGATTGGATTGGTAATAAATTAAATTAATTTTCCCCAAGTCGAGTCTGTTTTTCCCATGATGGTGATTGGTGAGTGATCTCTCCCTGTCCTTATCTCAACCCACGAGCCTTTTGTTATATTTTTCTCTCCCCTGTCCAGCTGAGGAGGGGGAGTAATAGAGCAGCTTTGGTGGGCACCTGGCATCCAGCCAGGATCAAGCCACCACAAAATGTAAAACATGTCCTGAGATCAAGGATATATATAGGTGGGCTAGCACATAGAAGATTAGAAAAATTTCATTTGAGAAATCTAACTTGAAACACTGTGAAAACACAGAGTGAGAAGGAAGTTCTTTACAGCTATATATGCATGTCCTAGTAAGTCATCTCTAGCCCCTAAACCAAGAGGTTTCATGTAGTTCACATACATCAAAGCTAGCCCTTGCAGAGTGAGCTTACCTGGCAACATTATTATAGCATATGATTACCTCACTACCCTTCACAGCATGTCCTTACTTGTTCACCTGTCTAGCATAACAACCACCCTGGTGCTTTAAATACCCAGCAAAAAACTCCAGGAGTCAAAATCTGTGCTGCCGCAAGCTCTCACCTCCCTTAGACTTAAGATCCCAAGTGCTTTATCTTCTGCCATCCCTAGGAAGGAGCTTTTCAACCCATTGTGCCACCTGTGGCCTCAGAGGGAAGATGTGCAGTGAGCCGTATGAGACCCCAAACATAACAGGAGAGTGCACCTTGCTTTGAGACTGTGTATTTATTGTGACAAAGTAGTATCGTAATGGAAATATGGTGTCCAGGTAAAGTTATGTCAACTGAAAGGTGTCTTTCTGGCCAGGAACAAAATGAGAAAGGGCTTCTCTGGTGCCATGTGCAATATTAAGAAAAAGGTCTCGTTAGCCAAATACTCATGAAAAAGGCTTACTCAGCACCAACACAGTCTCTGTCACAGTTCTACAACAATGAGCATCTTAGTTCAGGGGTGGGTGGCCTAAGCCCTCCTGAAAGCAGAAGTGGTGGAAATGAAGGCGATCCAACTAGTAAGGAGGAAGAGGAGCAACAGCCTCCACAAAGGCTCCCTGAGCAGGTGGTTTAACAGCCCCTTTGTGAGCTTTTTCATGTTTCCCTCCTGATCTGTTGCCTTCTGCTTCCAGAACACCCTCTTTTGCTCTGCCTAGATGGCCAGTTCTCCTCCTGGTGGTGGACAGACCATGGACTTGACCATGCTTTTCTTATCCAGAATGTGTAACTTTTAAGACCTGGTCAGAAAACACTACCTTCTCCCTGCTGTCTCAGGATCTGGCCACTCATGGCACAACTGAGGTTTATCCCTCAGGTGATTCAGTGATAAGAAGAAAAAAAAAATAGGCATGTCAGTCCTTGACAGTATCTGGAGGGACACAGTGGGGTGTGTTAACTGCCTTATTCTTCTCATACACACCTGCATCCCAAGGACTTTGCAACTTCAAATGAAGAGGCCTGGACTAGTTTCCTCCCTTTGCAGACCCTCTGGAGAGAAGCACTGGGTGGGATGGCCCACCAGCTGGCAGGCAGACTTGAGGTGAGAAGGTTGTGACATAACGTTATCCCTATTGACCTATGTAGCACTGCAGCAGCTTTTTGCAGAGGGAAGTGAAAGCAGTGAGTGAAGGGGAAGAAGAGCTAGCCTGCATGTCCTTGTGAGGATGACTGCGTTGGTGCTTCCCAGCTCCATCTTTCTGAGCTGCTGCAAAATGGGGTAGCTGGTGGTACATCAGGTGACACTGGGAAAGTGACGATGACTTTAGGAAACAGACAAAATGTCACCCCAGTGTGACAGAAGTGGTTTGGCATGATTTGCTGTTGGAATGACTGATTATTACAGACTACCCCTCCAATGTCCAATTATTTAAGGTACCTGCTTCAGAAGTATGACTCCATGAATGGTCTGTGCTTCTCTCTCCCCTCAAGACGGTAAAAGGAAAACCTGATACTCCCCAGAACTGGTCTTGGACCCTGTTCCCAAGGACTCTGCTAACAACTCCAGTGCACCCTGTGGTAGAGAGTGATGTGGAGGAATGATGTGTCCCTGAAAGGTGGGCCCTCAGCCAGATCTTCCTCTTCACCCCACAAGACAAAGTAATTTAGATGACTGAAGCAGAAAACAGGTTACCATTCACAGACCTTGCAATGCATCTGACTTGAGATGCAGGGGACAGAGAGAACCAGAGATTTGATGATGACCTTGCCATCAAAGGTCTGTTGCAGCTTTGTACAGCAAGGACACAACTCTTCTTAGCATAAAGTGGTTATGACCAATACAACTTCTACTGTAGATTGCTATGTCACTGGCAGCCAGCCTGATTTTCTGGAGTTGGAAAGATTCTGGGAGAAAAATAATGTCTTTGCACCTTTTTGTTATTATAGCTAGTTACTAGGATTCCTTCTGTGAACAATACACCATTATTCTGATACAAATATGTTGTTTTCCTGAAGAGCAGAAAGTAAAACTGATTCTTACATGGAGTAAGCACTGCTGGCACCATCTGGTTTTGCAGTGGAGGAGGGAATCCCACTTTCAGCACTTCAGTTCTCCTCGTGATCAGTCCTATGCACTATGTTACATGCTAGCTTATTTGAGTCAGGGAATATAATTCTTCTTAAAGTTCTTAAAGTTTTTTGTTTCATTCTCTATTGTGATTCCTAATTTGAGTGAAGTGTTCTCGGGAGGACTATAAAATCAGACTGGAAGCCAAATTACATGAGAAAGAAGAAAAGACAGCACCAGAAGTAACTTTATACTGTCTAAAATTATTTTTTCTTCTCTGTTTCAATTTCCTTTACATGTGTGCTACTAGAGTCCTTAGTTTGTATTACAGTTGTACTACAGTTGTACAGTCATAAGACAGATTGTAGTACAGAATCTTTCAGAAGAAAAATTGGTAGGAACAGTATTTCTAATGTAAGATGCAAGTATTTTTTAAACCAGTTCCCTAAAGCACAGCTTTTGCTGCTGATAACTCTTTTTGTAAACATGCCATTCCCATCCCTGCTGCTCTGCTGCTAATAATGGTTGGAAAGAAAGTGCAACCTAAAATAATATTATTTTTAAAGCTTTCTCTACTTCATTTTCTCCTACTTACAGTAGAGTTGGTCCACTGTGCACTCCCAGAAATGCATCGTCATTGATAACTTCCAGGTATTTGTTCTTGTGCAGATAGCTGCAGAAACAAACAAAACACAGTGATTCGGAAATAGTTATCCATAGGTTAAAGAAGATCTTTTAGTTTACTTGCCTAAGCAGATCTACAAAAGCAATAAGGGCCATCCTATCCCAACAACATATTGAAGCATAATCAGTTACTTCATTTTCTGTGTACCCAAGGAACAAAATACAGGTTTGCCATTTTGAAAATAAATTAAATTCCTCAACAAATAATAAATAAATAAATATGCAAAATAAATTATCTTTGCTCCATATTCTTTTTGTCTCTCTGTCATAGACAGAGACACATGCACATACACTGTATCTTCAGGTAAATATCTGTGAGGATGAGGTGAAATATATTGTTTTGCTTTCATCACAATGAGGTACAGGGAATTACATTATACTTACAGGAACACATCATGAACAAGCATGAAAATAATTCCCTGCTTGTTTTGACTTTGATAATAGAAGTTTTAAATGCTTTAAAATCTCCATAGTCAAGTGGAGGCTCCCATATACAGGTCAACAGTTAAGAATGAAGTTTTGTTATAAGAAGAGCAAAAGAGGGAGAAGGAGGATAAATCTGAAGGAAAAAAAAAATATAAAACTTATGTTAAAAAAAAAATAAATTCTAAAGTCTTGGGAAAACCGTGAACAATTTCCTGAGTAGCCAACACTGTCCTGAAATATGGAATGCTGCAAATTTCTCCTATCATTACATGATTGATGTAATCAAGGACCAAAATTAATTCCCATCACTCTGGAAACTGACATATAAGAAAGTGTGGATTCCAGAAGTGGGGCATTTACAGAGTTGAGTTAAAGGTGCATGATTAAAAATGGGCAATGCAGGACTACTGAACACTCAAAATATTAACATAACCCAAGTGGAACAATCAATTCAGTTCTGTGTTTCTAGATTTAAAAGTGACTGATCTACAATGAATCTTGATTTTTTTTTTTAAGGTGGATTCCTGTTTACCATGGTCGGAAACTGTCATTTGAGAAACTTACAAATACATGGATTATTACTGCAGGTAATTCAGTCAAGTTCCAAATTGCTTTAGAGAGGCCTTTCTGTCCAAGACTTTTGTTCTCAATGGCCTAATGGAATTTATGGGTTTTGTGGCAAGACTTGGGAGAAATAATTGGCTTCAGTAGTTCCATAATTGCAGGTGTACGAAGAGAAAGCATAAATTAAAAAACCTGCAGGAGCAGTAGCAGAACGGGCATCCTGCTTTTCTGCCAGAGTCACAGTGGACGTACAGCACTGAGCACATTTTATGACGTTCTGTGAAGAGCAGATATACACAGAACATGATAAAATGGAAAACCAAGAGTTATTTTTATGCATACGGTGCCAGCTTGTGTGTATTAGTTGGGTATATTTGACATACATAGAGTTAGATTAAAAATGTGGTTTTGGAACAATTGTCCAGCTAAAAACTACTTCACAAAACACAACAGGCATGTTAACTTCCTTGACCAGGTGGTTCCTCCTGGTTAGCCAGGAGAGGGGAGGACTGCAGTTAAAAGAGCTGGATCTCCTAAACACACAGACAGGAACATGCTGAATTAGCTGAGCAATGAAAAGAGACTGAAGATTAGGTTGCGATATATACATACTTACATATATACGCGTGTATATATGTACACGTGAATACTACTGTGGTAATTCTTTCCCTAAGCCAGCAATTAAACCCTAGGTGGTGTTTTTACTTAGTTCAATCAACTTCTGTCACAATGTTTACAAGAGAAGCAGCTTGCAGGCATCAAACCTAGTCATGCTTTTTAACTTAATTTAGATGGAAGTTGAAATCTTGTCATGAGACTAAGAATCATTTACCAAATATAGTAGTCCCTGGAGGAGGATGGAGGAGCATCTAGCTCTCTTGGCTGAGGGGCACTATATAAGCAAGGAGACAAAACAGTCCAAGCATTTTGTTGACGTATGATGAGAAAGAAACTCTGAGAGAGGTTTGAACCAAGGCAGCAAAGGGGATAGTACAGCTGCAGGACTGCACTTCAGGGCAGAAATGCAATGCAACCCATTAACGAGGACAACACAGAAAATTGCCAAGGAAAGTTGTCAAGGGGAATGTATGTTCCCCTTGTTGAAATAATGGCAAAATGATCAATGCTATAAAGGCCCTGAAGGACCATGGTGCCCAGGCAGAAGAAACTTGTAGCACCTGTGACTATCCCAGTTATAAATTTTATCAATTTTCTGTACAGTGGAAAAGGTAAAGTCTAATGGCCTCAGTAGCAAATCACAGATTAAAGCATGAGGCTGCAGTCTATGAGCAACAACACAGTCCACAGACTGCAATATTATAGGTAGCTCAGGTCCAGCAGAAGCAGGAAGAGGAACTCATAGTGACATGACAACAGTGCGTGACCCAGGCCCAACAACTACAAGCGTCAGGATTGCTTGACATTTCACCAACAAGCATACGGGACCGGTGGAGGCCTTGTAGTGCAAGAATGAAGAAAAAAAGAAGATGACTGCAGATGATGACCGTAAAGCATTGCTCAAGAGGAGACGATGCAGTCCTCAGTCCAACTAAAGGACAGAAACTTTGCAGACAGCCTTATGGAGGTCATGTTTCACAGGGTAGATAAAACCAGAGAAATGCCCAATGATAAGATCAGCAGCAAAAGAGAGAAATAGGAGAAAAACCAACAATATTGCCCAAGTGAAGCCAGGTGACATTGCTCAGAATTTAGAGGAATTTCCTAAAGTTTCAGAGTGCAGTTGGCAGAGAAAGGATAAGATGCCCAGACCAGACTTATTAAAGAAATTAAAGGAAATAAAAGGAGAAAGAATTTGATACTACTGATGCAGGCAGTAATACCTCAAGCAGAGAGGGATGTTTGGTACTGTAACTACTATAAACATTTTAAAGCTAGCTTTTGATGTAGCTAGGAAGGCAAAAAATACAATAGAAATCTTGTCATAACAGATTTCAGAGGGTGTCCATGAAGTTGCTGGGAGTCATGCCCATTGTGCCAGTTAGTGGCAAAGATACAAAGGTCAAACCTTTCCTAATTGTAAGTCCTGTAACAAAAACACCATTTGAGATGGTGGCTGTGGAGATAATTGAATTGACTCAGAAAAGTGCAGAAGACCACTATTTTATCTTTGTGCCAGAAGAGTCTTTCAAATTCAGAGAGATGAACTGGCGTTTAGCTGTAAAAATAATGAAGTCAGAGCAATTGTTTCTTGGTATGGAAAAATCAAGTAAAGATTCTAATCCTGTCCTGGTTGAAGTCATTGGCAAATTTTCCATAACATTCACTGGATACAAGCTTATATTGATCACCATGGTGAGAAATGAGAAGTAAATGCACTTCGGCTGGGTTACACAACACAAAGTCTTAGGGAGCCAAGCCAGAGGAACGCTTCTGGCATGTCATTCATTGGACATTACCCATGCCTAAAGCCTTGTTTCTTACAGAGGAAAATAGCTTCATCTTCTCAGCTATTGTTGTTTGAAATAAGCTTTCATTCTTTAGAAATCTATGGCATTCTAGTATCACCTGACATTTGTGTTTTCTGAGAACTGACTTTAATATTCTGTAAACAACAACCTAGTCCCTTTTTTTGTGAGCTTTTGCTTCAATTTGCAAATTTCCTCATGATTTTGTCTGCAAATCTAATACAAAAATTATTAAAACCAGAGCAAGAGCTAAGAATTAATCCAAGATTTCAATCAACATCTAGGTTGTAGTTTTGAAGGACACAAAAACCTACCTGACCTAATAAAACCTGTCTGCTTTAGTAACTAGACATTATACAACCAGATAATTGCTTGTCAAATTTTGAAATATTTTCCCCTGATATTTGAACACCATAGTGAGTGATAAACCTGAAATATAATAGTTTACATACGCAATAAAAATCTTCAAACTTACAAATAGAAACAGCTAGCTAGAGACTTTCGGGAAGTTCATAACCATGTGTTACCAAGGAAGGGCTGCAGTGTTAGCTGCCAGTTTTCACATACATGAGTCAGGCCCATCAGAATGTACAATTTCCTGATGCTAATTGATTTCAGTTGTTTAAGCCCTTTTATTTTGACAGGTATCTCTGGTAAATGGAAAGAATAAGACTTTGGTAAATATTAATTTGACAAAGAAAGTTGCTGTATAGCCAGTATAGCTCCTTCTAAGAGTGCCTTTAATCCTGTTGTTACTGATAGCTAAATGGTATAGAATGTCATTTAAATACACTGCAGAAAAGAAAAACCACAACAGTGGTACCCATGTGTCTAAACAAATGTTGGAAGTCTTGGAAATCACATGGGGAAAATGGAATATCTATCCTCAGTGGGACACCAGACTAATAGTCATTTTGGAAAGTTGGTGGAAGGCAATCACATAGACATGAATACCACAGTGCCAAGTATGCAGGAAAGCTGGAGTAGTAAATGCTGAATCTGGAGTAGGATATGCTCATGGTTTCATAGTGCTGTAAGTAGAAGGCGGCTTTTCGTTTTTTCTTTTTCTTCTTTTAATCAAATCAGATCAGTAAGCTAACTATGCCAGTGACTAACACAGAGTCTCTATGGACTCAAGAACCAGGGGTAAGTGGGAAAAATACTGCATTAAGTCTCAGCCTTACTAGAAAACAACATGACTGCAGTGTGCTGAGCAGGATCTTCCGAGGACATGAAACAGCAATAGGGCATTTCAACTGCTATGTAAAACAGGACAATGTCATGACAGGGCATGACAGAGATACTCAGACATTACGAATGCATGCTTCATAAAGCAACAGGTTAGAGAGTCCACATGAGGAAAAGCAACTTTTGATTTCAACTTAAGTAAGTGGCACACATGCTCTGTTTGAAAATGTTACAGTCTAAAGTCTGTTTTATAAGAGCAACCACCAGGTACGATATTCAGCAACTCTGTAGGACCCAAAAAGCCAAAGAGTACACCACAGCTATAGTATCCAAAAAGGAGAAATATATATATATATGAGAAAACTTCCTTAAAAATAAACAAAAGTATGACAGTTAAATTATTGAGGGCATTCTGGGAGCTCTTTAGGGACACCATTTTGGAGATACAGAGCAAACATGAAAAGCATGAGATGGCAAAAGAAAAACAAAATCCTGATTATTCAAAATCTTCAACTGAGATGAAAAATACTGAAAAGTCTGAAGATACTGTTACAAAATATTTTACTTTTACCAAAAGAGTATTTTCTTCTGGGGGTGAAGGATATGAATGAAAAATGTTGACCAGCTACTTCAACTAACTAACATATAGTTCCACATACCTTTCTTTTTTCAGTGTTAAAGGATTTCTATTTCTCTTACTCCATAGTCCAAGGTCATTCATACCATCTCCCATATTGTAGCTGGACACACCTTTCTCAGTGTTTTTTTCTTAAACTGGATTATTTCACTGATAAGGTTTTACTGCAGTCCCACAACCAATTTTAGCAGCACAGGGAGTGATGGAGTAAGAATGAACAGCCAGATTAGGGAAAAAGGGAGGCTTAGCAAAATTTTCTTCCAAAGGATCACTTAGTTAAAAACCAAGTAAAGTTACTGAAGTTCCTAGTTGGAATACCTCACTGGTTTATGGAATTGTGTATTCCTTATAGTATCTGATTGCCTTCTTTCAGCTTCTGATTTTAAAATAAGGCAGCAGAGCTTAACAAACACGGAGAAAAATAACATGTTGCCACACATTTAAGTATCGCCACTATAGTATTAAATGGGCTCTGGACATGTAATGGTAATCTATCCGTGCATCCTGTTGGACTATGAAATGCAGGTTAAAGAAAGGGAGAACAGGCAAAAGAGATACATTGGTAAATGAGCAGTATTAAGGATTCATCATATGTTTTTTCTACACCATTGTTTATCTTGACTCTGAGCTAAGCCAAGCATTGTAAGTGAACCCTGAGAGGGTATACCAAAGTAAATATATTCTCTTGGAGTTTATTTTTGTAATTAGATTTTGAGATTGCGCACTTTCCGTTTCAGTAATTTAGACAGCTCTGTAAAAGCTCATCACAAATATATTTGCCATTCACTGGAAATATGTTTTAGAAGATTTTCTTTCCTCACCACTTACCTTACAGAAATAAACACTGGTGCAGGAGCACCACTTTGCAGAAGTCTGCAGGAATGATGCAGTTCATGGACCTTAACGATGTGTTAGAACGAGGGATTCAAGTTTCAGGTGAATGCTATTCAGTAGAAGTGTCATTCGGCCCTTCATTCCTGGTTCTTTACTTCCCTGCCTTTGTAAAACATATACAGCAATACTGTGGTTTGCTGTAAAACACAGATCCTTGTTGGATGAGAAGATTTATTAAGTAGTGCTGTTATTCAGTATGATAATGGAAACCATTTATGCATGGTTCCACACCTATATCTGCATTGATTGTTTTGATGTCTTTGAATTATATAGGTCTTTTAATACTGCAAGAGTGGTAGAAAGGCACACTGCATGGTAGAAGGTAGCCTCAGAGATTCCCAAAATGTCTTCTGATTTATGGATGGAACATGGAGTCTTTGAATGATTTGTCAAAAATTAATTATTGTTTTTGATTGTTTTCCTTTTTTACTTGTTTTCCTCCTTGAGGTCATCAATCAAAACCCATTAACATTTCTTTCCCTCACTCTTTTCCTCTTACTTTCTTTTTGCTCCTAGTTTCATCAAGTCCAAAGGACCTTGGATCAGATCCTGAGGAAGACAGGTACTTTCTTTGCTATACAGTGGCAGATAAACAGGAGTTCAAATTAGAAATGTCAGAATACAGACAATGAAATATTTGCCCTTTGCATTAACTTAATGCTGCTGCTAGAAGCAACAAATCTCCAAGCTTGCACTTAGCAAAATTATACCTTATCTTGGCATAGGGTAACCAAACTACTTCAGAAAATTAGTTTAGAAATTTCAGTGTAGTTTATCAAACAGATAAAGGCTTTATCATTGATGTTCAGCTCCTTAGTTTGCCTTGTAAATCTGGAGCAGTGCTTTGCTCCAAGTAAATGTCATACGATTTAATTAGAAGAAAACTGTTTGTTGTAATAAACCATTTTTACTGCTGGTAGATAAAGCCCTGAAAGTAAGCCCGGTTTTAGTTCTTTTGTGTTGTTTTTTTTTTTTTTTTTAAATTTGCTTAACTAGTGCATCAGAGCCAGGCCCTGGAAAGATTCGCTTAGAATCATAGAGTATCTCAGGTTAGAAGGGACCCATAAGGATCATCAGGTCCAACTTCCTGCTCCTTTAGTTTTACCTAAAACTAAATCATATGACTGAGAGCATCATCCAGATGCTCCTTGAACCCTGACAGGCTTGGTGCCATGACCACTTCCCTGGGGAGCCTGTTCCAGTGACCGACCACCCTCTCAGTGAAGAACCTTTTTCTAATGTCCAGTCTGAACTTCCCCAGATGCAACTTCATTCCATTTCCTTGTTCCCTGTCACTGGTCACCAGAGAGAGGAGATCAGCAGCTCTCCCTCTACCGAGGAAGTCGTAGTCTGCCATGAGGTCACCCTTCGGCCTTCTCTTCTCCAAACTGAACAAACCAAGCGACCTCAGCTGCTCTTCCTAAGTCTTGCCCTTGAAGCCTTTCACCATCTTGGTCTCCCTCCTCTGGACACACTCTAACAGTTTGATGTCCTTCTTATACTGAGGCCCCCAAAACTGCCCACAGTACTTCAGGTGGGGCTGCGCCAGTGCAGTGCAGGGTGGGACAATCACCTCCCTTGACCGGCGAGCTATGCTGTGCTGGATGCACCCCAGGACACAGTTGGCCCTTTTGGCTGCCAGGGCACACTGTTGACTCATATTCAACTTGATATCAGCCCAAACCCTCACATCTCTTTCCGTGGGGCTGCCCTCCAGCCTCTCGTCCCCCAGTTCATATGTATAAGCAGGATTACTCCACCCCAGGTGGAGAATCCGGCACTTGCTCTTGTTAAATTTCATACGGTTGGTGATTGCCCAGCTCTCAAGTCTATCCGGATCTCTCTGTAAGGCCCTCTACCCTCAACACCTTAAAGAATACTGAAATACCCTTAAAGAATACTAATTACAAACTTTTTCTGAAAGTAAGCAAGCAGTATCTGCAGAACCTAGTATGCGTTTCCTGCTTCTCTACTTCCACCCAGTCCAATAAAGCAGATGTTTAGGACTTTAGATCTTCTAAAACTACATTTTCACTTGATTCTTTAATAATAAGGAAAAATTCCAAAGAGGCCAGAAGCAATAGCACTTGCACACTATCAGAGAAGCAAAAAGAAAAATTCCTACAAAATCATCTCCAACCTGTGTTTCATCAAAATGTAAGAAATGGAAGAGCCAACACAGTTCATATATTGGCTAAGGCTTAGAAAGGTTTTAAGTATTGCATATACAGCTTAGAGGGATTCAGTCAAGACACTGGATTCATTTTGCCATATTTTACATATTGCAATTTCTGTGGGCACTAGTACAAACACTATGTCATCATGAAAAACTTCCTTTCTCGTATGAAAGTTCAAAGTAACTGAACTAATGTGAGTAAAATAAGACCTATCCCAAGTCTTTAGTTTAACTCAAACCTTTCAAAATTTAAGAAGTCTAGCTAGCTATTAAGGAAAAAAAAAGGCAGTTTGGAAAGATTAAGACCACGTGAAGGATGCTCTTATAGAATTCTTATAGAATTCAAGCCCAATTTAAAATAAAGTACTGAAAATAATCATATCTATCCTCATACCTCTCTGGTTAATTTAAGAGCTCACGATGAAGTAATCTCTTTACTCATGAGACTGCCAGCCAGACTCTCCAGTCAAGCCTCTGTAGGACCAGAGTAAGCTCTGCCAAAGTGAATGGAGCCTCTGGAATTGAGATTTGTTCTGTGTTAATGATTGAGGCAGATGATTTGGGGTATGGTGTAAAAAGGATATTCAGTCACTAAGTATTAGTTTTCCAGAAACTATAAGAAGGTGAAGGCAAAGCTGAAATGGTTGCTTCACACTTTTGAGATGCCCATCTCCCATTTCCAATGCAAGTGACTGGTTCCTCTGAATTGCTTCCAACAACTTACACCACTCTCTTTGTTGCAGATTAGAGTTTTCTGTGAAAGGGCTGCTACCATTATCATTGCTACACTTAATAAAATAAACTGTCTTGTAAGTAAAACAGCATAATTATCTTCCAAATTGTCTTAGAAATGTTACTGATCAGAAGAAATTTTATTGTAGCTTTAAACCAGAACAAAACTCACACTGGAATTACCTGCCATGATTTTATTTCTGAGCTATAAATATACATGCCAAATGAAAGCATACTGCAAAAGACATTAAGTGCCAATATTTTTATCGCTGGCTGAAATTAATACCCTCTCTTTGCTCCTTAAAAATAATTAGAATAAGATATGTATTTGAGAGCCTCCAACAAGCATAGAGTATTTATTATATAATTTTTTTCTGAAAGAAGAGAATGATCTGCTACTTACATAGCATCCAGATTTGTCCCATTAAAAGCATGGCCTTGGATGCTGGTAAAACCATTATTGTAGAGTTTGCTGCAAGTAAAAAAAAAAAAAAAAAAAAGTGTATTTTGGGTTGCTTCAATACCTGAATACCTAACATCTTATGTATCATTTTTCTTGGCAACAGCACATTTATGGATGGGTTAATTTTAATCTCTTGAAGCAGCAGCAATTATAGTGCAAGGTCAAACAAATGCCCAGCAGCATTCTTGAGTGTAGCTGAATCAAGAATACCATGTAGCAGGTGTGCCATCTTTTACTTCTTTTTACAGCAAAGACAGAACTAGACTAAAACACTTTGCTATAACTTTCCCACCCTCAAACTAAAAACAAGGAAACAAAATTCTGCTAGCACTGATTAAGGAAGGCTAAAGGAATTAATACCTAGCAAAACAGGTAAGATTTTACTGTCAGGCCTGCCCAAGTTTCAAGAATTCATTCTTTTGCTCACTTAGAGCAAAAGGATTTTTTAAAAAATTTCTTTAGAATTCATTCTTTTGCATTCTAGTGCTCTTCCCCCTAGTTGAGGTCATAACTCATTACAGTCATTTTCACTCCCCTCAGCCCTTTCTTGTGGCTCATATTGTGTATGACTTGCATAACTGAACTTTTTTTAACAATTTTCCTTCAAATATAAGTCTTCTGACATTTGTCACCCATTAGTTTTCATGGTATATGCCACTTAGGTTGCAAAAAAGTTAGACGCAGTTCTAACCATACTGTAGCTTTACAGAAGGAGAACTCTGCAAACTTTTCCCTTTGATTTTCTCCAGTATAACCATGCACTGGCATTAGAGTCATACAAAAGCAAAACCACTTTGGTCAAGCCAGTTTAAAGAAAAGCAGCAGGGCTGATTCAAATCACTGTCAAAGTAAAGGATTTATGCAAACTAGATTATGGATACTACCTGTCTATGGTGTTTCTCTGTTACAAACTACTAGAGAGTGGGACAGGGATTTTTTTTTTTTTTTTAAACATTTTACCATATCTTGAGAGAGGCAATTGCCTTGTGACTTAAACTGAAAGAACTTACAGAGTTAGAGATTCATTACAAAGCCCATGGAAAGCATTTGCAGGCACGGAAGTCATGAAAGGATTATCTGCGATTTCGCTGAAAAAGGAGACAAAACATCACAATCAAACATCTGCCCAACGGAGCTTCTCCAGAACAGTTTTATTATTCGTTGTTCTCTGCCTTGATAATAAACAGAAGTGTAGAATAACTTGTTTAGTTATATCTAAGGCCAGAAGATACATGTGGGATGATTAAGAATCCAGCATGCTCTAGCATCCAGGAAGTGAGTTGTGAAGTAGATGGGTTTTATAGTCTGGATGAGGTGTGCCAGCCTGTGTGATTATAGTGGTTAACAGCACAGACAGGTCCCTTGTCTCATAAGCCAGAGAATTAGCAAAGTAAATAATGCTGCAGTGTCAACTGAGCCAGCCCAAGTGACTTTAGAGCTGAGATCCTGCTCTCTAGCTAAGCTCAGATAAGACATTAGGTAATACGTTATTCAGGACAGAGGCATTTCACTTTACAGAACTGCATCTAGCACAAGTGAAATAACTTATTATATGATCTAACCTAATGATTATTCTGAACTCTTGTCCAAAGCAGTGTTTCACTATCTGTCATTTCTTAAATACTTCTTTCTCCCACTCTGCAGTCTTAATAAATACTATGTATCTTCAGACCAAAACTCTGTTGTGACAAAAGGGACAAAGAAAAACTAAAGAGATTTGCTATGACTAAACTGGAGAGACGAGAGAGTAAAAAGCTGGTAGAAACAAAGGGCAGAGCAAAGTGTCTGATTGTCCTTTTTCTGCTTTTTCCTGAATCGTATTAGAGTCTGGAAACCAAAATATTCTGCAAATTTTTCTTTTCTTCAGCTTGTGGATTAGATGTGGTCTAGTAAGGCAAGACCATAACGCCCATGGGCCGAGAAGTCCTAATAGCTGCCCATGTGACAGGAACAATTTCATTCCTTTTCTGTGCTATATATGTGCATGTATATGTGCTAACACTGAACTGTACTACAACCATTTTCATTCTGAGTAGTTTTCACCGATAGGTGGTTTCCACTACAAGTCATTTGACATTTTTCAGATTGGTTCACTTTTCTAAACAAATGTTTACTTGTAAGTTGCTTGACCTCAAAGACCAATAGTGATACAATGAATGCTTTTTCCCCAGCTATACTGTATTCATCATTTAGAAACCTATTATTTTTCAACAGCAGATTTTTTTTTTCTTGATGAAAGAAACAAAAAGGCTATCTTTCATTGAATAGCAATGTTTAGAAATACCTCCCTTGAAAGTGCAGGTCTACTCTTTAAGAAGTCTTTAGCAAATAAGACCCATGTTTATTTTTTTTTAGTGATCTTTATAAAAAATTTTCAAGGTAGAAGTAAAATAATGTTTTGCTATCTGCCACTTAGAAAGTCACTGATTTGGTTGGAAGCAAGGACACAGATGGTTGTATAAACAACTTCTGTTTCATCTAGTCTATTTAATTATTGGTTCTCTCTACTCAGTAAGGGTAGTGTTTAATTTACAATCTAGTAGAGCTTAATCTAAGCTAAAGCCCTTTTGGTCTTTGAGGAACTCCCTAATAGCTCTTCAAATGTAGGTGTATCCCACTCAGAGCTCTGGCTGACTCAGGTTTCAATCGCAGAGGCAAACATAGCAGCTCCAGGTTTTGGAGCGTGAGTTAGCATAAGGCTTACCTCTAGACTCAGAAGATCCTTGGGAGGGAAGATCTCATAGCTCACTACAAGTCTTGACTCTTTAGCAAAACAACCAACATTTCTACATTGCTCTGAGGTTTGTCTTGCCAATGGCAGACCATGAATGCAGTGGGGACTGACCATTCTTAACTAAGAACAGCTCTTAGCAGCACTGAAACAATGCCTGGGGTAGACCATCAATCATGACTTTGCAAGTCACCTTCTACCATAATACTTCTTATTTTTAATAGCCTTTTACCTAGCCCATTCAGCAGTCAGGTTCTTCTAGCTGAACACTGCTACAATATAAGATTGTTAACTCCTCTCTAGGACTAAGTAGCAAACAAGATAGTTTTACCTTGTGTCAGCCTGCAAGTCTTCATCTGAGCTGGTCTTCCTCCTTGGCTTGATTACAACCCAGAATTTGAACTTAAATTGCAGGTTAGGGCACAAAGATGGATGTCATCTTTGCTTTCTGAATACCAAGAAACACCTGCTTTTTTTTTTTTTACAGCAGAACTCTTTGTTTCTGAAATACTTTAAGGATAATAGTGGGAGACTCCCCTCCCCCCATTTGTGTTCCCTTTCTCTTTCACCAAGAAATTGTTCTGCAGTTTGCTTCAAGCCATATTAAAAAAAAAGACAGGGAGGGGGTATCTTTAAATCAGTTAAAGTAAATGGGTTTTAAGGCATGCAAAAGGAAGAAGGTCTTAGTGTTATGTCAGAGTGCCTTATTTGAGCAAACCTAACTAAATTAGCAAAGCTTGCTAATAGGAAAATTCTTTCCAGCTGAGGACTTTAGTTAATGAGAGATGGCTCCACCTAGGAAGTCTAGCTTAAAAGTAGGCAATTGTCAGTTCTGGTGCTTTGGTCCTTCAGTGGGATTATAGACTTGTACTTGAAATGTGACTCTACAAGTAAGGCTGGTTAAGGGCATTTAGGCAAAGTGCGTGTTCATAGAAGCCTATGCTGTCAATCTTAAAGAGCATGCATCTCATTCAGCTACTCTGAAAAAAGTGTGAGTGACAGAAGGGAGATGGGTAGTCCTCTTTCTTAAAGACATGCAGTGCCAGCCTAAGCTGACCTCACTACTAAGGCTGTCATGAAACCAAGGCGCTCCTGGTCTAGTGACTTAAAAGCTCTACTTTCTTTCTCAGCTTTTGCAATTTGCCTTCTAAGCTCCTTTTCTGTTTTCTTTATTAAAACATTAATTGTATGAAGCAACATTTTGGATAAAATAAGTCTTCACCAAAATCTTCCTAAAAACATGAGCTCAGCCAACACTGAGCTTTTTAAAGGTGTGATGATTAACAATTGCTCTTAAGATTGTCCAGTTCTCCTGCTCTTGAGTCTTATGCGCTCAGGGTGGGGTCGGAAGAAAGGCGGCAGACAGCCAATGGAGGTTATGATTCAACAATATAGGAGCTCAATGAAGAGTAGCATCAGAAAATGTGCAATGTTAGCTCACCATGCCAGCACAAATTTGTTAGAAGAATGTGGATAGGATGATTTCATGTTAGCAGGCTGTATGTCAGATCGGGTCCTGTGTGTCACACTATTCTGACTTCAGACTAATTCAGGTATTGCACAGCCGTTACAAAAACAAAATAAAAGCAAAAGGCCTGTAGAAGTTGTGCATCATGTGCTTTGGCTGATTCAAGAGAAATGCTCTTTTGTGTCCATGTCTCTCATCCAGGTCAAATGTATAGTGCTAGGTGACCTGGCATTTTCCAGATTTGGTACTAATGATGACTGAAATACAGGTTAAGGAAAAGTGCTTTGTCAGACTTAATTTGATTTTTTTTCTCCAAAATGGAAGCCTTTGCTATAGGTTTTCTTGGGATCTGAGGATAGCAGTATTCTAATCAGCTGTGAGGACAGATACTTACAGTAAAAAGTTCACATCAGATGAGTAGATTTTGGTGAGGTCTGGAAATGCTTTGAGTCCAGTATTAAAAATACCACTGAAAGAGACAAGAAACAGGAAGAATTACGTGTACTGGATCACTGAACAACAACAAAAAATGTATTTAAAGCATTCAGCAGTGCAGGACAGTTATTTCCTCCTCTCTATTGTCAATCAATTAATTTATAATCAACTGTCCAAAATATAAGGATGCAAGAACAATTAAAAAAAAAATCAAAATACCATATTTATTATAAATTATAGAATCTAAAAAATGGGAACACAAAATAATAAGACAGCTAAGGAGATCTGCAGAGGGAAGTAGCCTGTGAGGTGGGTAGGGAGAAGAAAAATTATAATTCTGGATTCACTTGAGAGATTAAGGCTGCTTCAGATAATAGTCTGGACCCCCAAATCCTCTATCTTTCATTGAGGCTAAGAGCTGTTCAAATAGCTCTAAAATGGGAAACTGTCTTCAAATGTGAATACAGTTAATGCCCCTTATTTCTGAACTCCTGTAGAGTGGGAATAACTTAACAAAATATAGTTCTCAATTTTTAAAACTATTCTCCTGAAATGAAGTTGGTTTGACTACTTACTTTTTATTGCTTTCAGATCTATAGGAAAAATCTGGAAACATCTTTCCTCTTTGCCGCTACCCTCACCACACACATACACACAGTCCTTTCTAGAGTCTTCCAAACATTACTCAAAATCACAGAAGTTATTCTCTTTCTCATCTCTCTTTCCTATGCTGTAATTTTAGAATTTCATGGTCTGGTTACTCTGTGCTGCTCTTTAGACACTTCATGGGAATGCAGAGAATTCTTCAGGATTTCTTTCTGCCATAGAGGTCATATGAAATCAGGTGTCTATAGATGGGCTTGTCACATTTAGCTGGCAGGTATGCTTTAAAACCCTGTGTAAATATCTAGTAAATATAAAAGATGTGTATATTTCTGTTATGTCCCTTCTCACTATTTCCTACAAAAATACAGTAAGACAGCACTTATCATAAGAAGAAAGCTAGCTGTGGAATTTTGCCAAGGAAAGATTAGTGTATTCCAGACATTTAATGGATAAGAAGAATGGCAAAATTACTGATGAATTTGTGAACGTGTTTTCCTTTCTTGCAAAAGTAGTCAAAGTTCCAACCCCTACCCTAGCTGGCTTTCTGTCAGTAAAAAAAAGCAACAGGGGAAAACATTGCAAACAGTTCCAAAATGAAGTGCCAAGAAACAAAACTGCTATAGTGTGAAGAGTCATCTGTGAGGCTTAAGTACCAACTTGTTACAGGTGCTAAATACTTACAGGTATTTCAAAAGTGGGAGATTCTTAAAGGCATCTGGATCTATGTAATCCAAGTTTCTAAGATTTCGAATTTCACTGTAAAAAAGGGAGGAACATTACCACATTGATCATTAATATTTAATTATTTATCATAACAGAAATCAGCAATGTTAAAATGAAATTTCAGGGACCTAATTCCTGCAATTAGCTTTTGTACTGGCCAGCAGTAGCTCAAGACCACTATGCATTCTGAGCAATCTTACAATGATGAATTACCATCTGGAGAGATGTGGTCCTGGAGACTGGCTAGTTTAAGCAAGGGGGGAAGAAGCACCTGAGTTTTGATTATGTATCCTTTGTCTGCATGGTCCTAAAATCAAAACAATCGCCTGTGGTGACCATGGTGAGAGTTTTGTATCTGCCAAGTTGAGTAAAAAGAAAAGTTAAGCAAAACTTTCAGTATTGATATATAATAATCCTATCAATTTACAACCATCTATTTAGCTTATAGTTTTATGTCCTATTTTCCTGGTTACTTCCTTCTTGTAATCTAACAGTATTTTGTATTATTTTTCTGGTCTCTTTTACAGAACTCATCAGTGGATCCAAAAGATGGCTCAGGTCACTTTAACTCCACTCTGAGACTTGAAATGGACACACAATTCACTATATAGCCATGTCCAGTAGTATACAGGACAGTGTGTCTCTTTGCTTTATACTGAAGCAAAATATAACATAAACTTCATTCCTTACATCTTCTGTCCACAGTTATGTCTTTAAATAACTCTACCCAGGTGACAGCTTGCTCTGCAGATGGCTTTTTAGACTGTACATGTTGAAGGACCAGCCTGACACTAATCATGGCTATGGCCATGCTGGGTGCTTTCTGTAGGTGTGTTGGTGGGGCTGCTGCCCAGTATCATGACCCTTCCTCATTTTTCTGAAATGTTTGTCTCTGCCCTTAATGCGATTTTCCTCCATCTTTCCCATTCCTCTTTTTTCAGCAGCTTGCTTTCTTTTCTACCCATAACAACAGTCAGCAGTCTGGCTGCACCAATCAGACTGTGCTAAAACTCCCTGTCTAGACTCAGTAGACCTACCAAATTTTCATCTTTTATGAAAAAACTCACCCATGCCTGCTCCCATCACATGCACACTTTTCCTTTCCTGGCCTCTTGTACTGGGTTTTTGTGGTGGGTTTTGGTAGCAGGGGAGGAGCTACAGGGGTGGCTCCTGTGAGAAGGTGCTAGAAGCTTCCCTGGCTCCAAGCTGGACCCGCCTCTGGCCCAGGCCGAGCCCATCAGTGACGGTGGTAGCGCCTCTGGGAGAACAGATTTAAGAAGGGGAAGCTGCAGTGGAGAGGGGAGTGGGATGTGAGAGGAACCCCTCTGCAGATACCGAGGTCAGTGAAGAAGGAGGGGAGGAGGTGCGCCGGAAGAGGGGATGCCCCTGCAGCCCGTGGTGAGACAGCAGGCTGTCCCCCCCCAGCCTGTGGAGGGGAGTGGGGGAGCAGATGCCCACCTGCAGCCCGGGGAGGAGCCCACGCCGGAGCAGCGGGATGCCCCCGAAGATGGCTGTGACTCTGTGGGAAAGCCCACGCTGGAGCAGTCTGTGCCTCAAGGACTGCAGCACGTGGAAGGGACCCACTCCAGAGCAGCTCATGAAGAACTGCAGCCTGTGGGAAGGACTCACATTGGAGAAGTTCATGGAGGACTGGCTCCCGTGGGAGGGACCCCACGCTGGAGCAGAGGAAGAGTGTGAGGAGTCCTGCCCCTGAGAAGGAAGGAGCAGCAGGAACAACATGTGATGAACTGACCGCAGACCCATTCCCCATCTTCCTGTGCTGCTAGGGGGAGGAGGTGGAGAAATTGGGAGTGGACTTGAGGCCAGGAAAGAGGGAAGGGTGGGCAGAAGGTGTTTTAAGATTTGGTTTTACTTCTTATTATCCTGTTTTGATTTGATTGGTAGCAAATTAAATTGATTTTGGTTTTTTTCCCCAAGTCGAGTCTGGTTTTTGCCTGTGACCACAATTGGTGAGTGATCCCTCCCTGTCCTTATGTTGAGCTTTTTTCATTGTATTCTCTCTCCCCCATCCCACTGCGGGGTGGGGGAAGTGAGCGAGCAGCCTTGTGGTGCTTTGTTGCTGGCTAGGCTTAAACCACACCACATCTTTACTGTCTCCAGATGGGGATAGCCATTTTTGCATGTTTGTTTCTATTTCTTTACCTTAAACCAGCTCTGGACACTGGTCTAATAACTCTGCTGGAACAACTCCTAGCCTTTCTTAATATAGAAACCATATAGAAAGAACAGTTCCAGTCTCTTCCTCCTGAGACTAGCTGTGGGCTGAGGGAAGAACTTCTTGCTACTTATATAGAGAAATTCGATGAAGATGACAGGTATAGATGGCATGGTGGTGCAAGTTGTCTGGGTGATGTTCTGGTCTTAAGTCAGTCCAAGAAGTGGTGCTACTGGGCAGAGACTCAATGGGCAGAAACCAGTAGTAGTTAATTTACCATGCCCTAACAGTGCCAAGTAACCTACATAACACAAGTATCAGGAAGTTGGGTTTTAAGGATACCTCTGCCACTGGAATCATTTTTACAGGATAAAATCAACCCAGCCAAGTTGTCTGAAAAATAAAAGTGGGAAAAGAGACATAAGACAGTAGATAAATCAGTATGTAGATACAGGTACCAAGACTTCAGCCTCTCTATATACTGTTGTGCTGACAAAACAGTTCTGCTCTACCTTTTCAGTCTTCAGTTTTTACTCTGTTTCCTCCTACATTGCAGGGAGACAGTGATTTACCTTTTACTTGCATTTTAAACTGATGTAATTAATAGCTATATTACTGCTATTACAGTGCTGTATTCAAATATTCTTCATGTCTGTTAGCTACTTTGAACAGTATTGTTTCTGTATTTAAAAGAAATCTTCTCAGTGTCAGTCTCCTGCTTCTCTCGAATTATTTTATTAGTTATGTAGCTATCACACTTCCAACAGTGGAATTTGCTCCATAAACTTTAACTGACTTGTTTTTTCCATCATTGACTACATTTAAAATGCTGGACTCATGAGCTTCCTGGCCAGATATTCCTTTGTTGTGGACCAAACATATTCCAGGGAAAGACAGTCTTCAGATCAATCTTCAGCCTGGAAATGGATATGCATTGGAGTACCATAGAGTCATCAGGTTTTGGCTTGTTGCTATTCATAGTATTCTGCGTAAATGATTTGGATGAGCGTACTGAAAGTAAGAATTGGAAATCTGCAGATGGTTCTAAAATTGAAAGCACAAAATAATGCAATGAGATTCTATCAGATTTTGATTTATTAAGTAACTGGGCCATGAGAGGGCATGTGCTGTTTAACAAAGGCAAATGAAAAACTAATTAATCTGGGAATAAAAGATTTTAAACTGCCAGATGAGACAGTTGGCACAGTAATCAAAGAAAAGGTTAAATAATGTGAGTGAGGAAATCAATATGATTCAACTGAACGTTGGGGAAAGGTTTATGTCCCTGCTGTTTGATTTCCTTGAATTGATAATGCTGGCATTAGGAAAGAAGTATGCTTTAATGTACACTGTATTTATATTTGCATTTCATCCTACACTTTGTATTACAGAGGTTTCTTAAAGTCCAAAAGGAAGAAAAGGGCCCATTGTGGTAGGCACTACAGAAATCAACAGCAGACAGCCAGTTGCTTAGAAGTCTCTAGTCAAAATAGATGAGAAAGAGGATGAGGGAGGTATAAAAAGGTAAAAGGTGATTTGACCAAAGTGAATGCTATGCTTAAGAAAAAAATCAGGAGGAAAAAAACAATTTTCCCTACTTCTAGTCCAGTCAAATGTGCCTCTTGCACTTGACTGGCTGAATATGTGGCCTCTCATTTCATACGCGTGAAAAAGAGAAAGATCTTCAAATTCAGTTCTATTCATGAACTGTGCTGCTGTCCTTGTTTTGCACATTCAAACATCATTAATCTCAGAGTACTGGAAGGAATCCCGCCCTAAAATCAGTTTTAAAGGATATCTATAGCTCCATCAATATTGAAGCCTATGAAGTTAGGCCCATATGGAGGAAAGATACTTGAATAGTTCTGATCTCATCAGCTAACAGGATAGTGATACACAAACTAGATTTCACAAGTTCTTTTACATTAATCAGTCATGAGTAATATACTCAAAGGTGCCTAACTGTTATATGATAGTAATTTTCAAATTGTTATCAGAAGATTGCTGCAGTGTAAAGATGACTTCCAAAGGATTCAAAAAACTAAGAAAAGCAAGTTAATTATCAGTAGATTCATTAGAGAGGGTTTGCACTTTTATCAGTAAACTTTTCTGAATTGGCGAATTGAAAAGATTGAAACCCACTCATTTAGAAAGTTAAGTTTCCCTTGAAAAGCAGCTCTAGGAAAACTATTAGTAGTTTTAGCTGCCTAAAATGCAGATAAAGCCAAAGAGTATACTTAAAAATGTCTAGTAGGCTAATTCCCAGGTATCTAAGTGTCTATGAGAGCTGATTTTATGTGACTTTTGAAATGGAACTTTGACACACTCTATAAATACAGCTTAATCTTAGCATACAGTGCTTAAATTCTGTATCCAACAGCAATGTAACAATTCTGAGTCCTTCTGGGAATGAAGTGCTTTAAAGATATATAAAAAAAGTAAGACAGACAGTTAATAGACATCTTTGTTGACCATTGATGCAGAGAGGCAAAAGGCGCCCTGAACAAACATTTCACTTTGCAGTCCTAACTAAAATTACTTAGAGATGCTCATAAGAAAGAAGGATGCTGCTACCTACCCACAAGATAACAGAATTATTTGTGGAATATTTACAAAATTATTCAAAGTCACTTTATAAACTATTCAGCTTCTGCTTTATTTTTAAAAGTACATAAAACAATTAAGAATTGGCTTATTTGTGCTTTAAAGAAAATCAATGTTTTAAATTTTATTTCTGGCACACAGACTAGTAATTAAAAATGTACTAGGTTCACAATCAAACCACCACCTGACTGTCCATGAACAGCAACTCAGTTTTGCTTTTCAAAGAACATACTTAGAAAATTTTAACACATCAGAACAGATGTGCAGAGAAAGTTACTTGATGGTATAAAGTCCTGTGTCAAGACTTACAAATAACTATGTACTTATATTCACTTACAGAAATATAAATATTTAGTTCCAAATCCAAATTAATCTAAAAATGAAACTAATAATAACCATTCAAATATTAGTCTAATGAATTAATTAATGAGACATAAGTTTGCCGGTAACTTCTAGAAAGGTTAATAAGCTACTTAATGTCCTATATAAATTTAGTAACATTTAAAAAAAGCACAAACATTTACATATTTAAGTGGCTTCTAGATTTCATTTACCAGACATGTCTTTCATACGTGCCTTGCAATATTGACACACCCTTGAGTTTGTTCAAGACCAGAATTTGGAAATTGCAAATCTGGCCATAGGGTCTCAATATAATCACATTAAGCTGAGATATCTGCGAAGACTAAGGACATCCAGGTCAGCAGTTCTGTGATGTTTTAAATCAGCCCTTTTTTTTTTCTCTTGTAATAACTTGGGACCTGTCTCTACCTTCTTAGACTTACTTTGCTTATAGCTTCCTTGGATTCTCTCACTTGTATATATACTTCCATGTTTTATTCTCCCCCCACAGCCAAACTATCCATGTTATTTCATCTGCATGCACCTATCAAGCCTTTGCAACGCTAGCACCAGAAAACTGGCTCAGGCTCCCAACAGTCTATTCCCTACCTCCAGACTGCAGCTTTTAACAAGATTTTTCTGCACAGCACTTGTCCCAGTGCCCTGAAATTCACCACACGTATACAGCAGTCCCCCCAGATCTCTTCAGTCTCCCTCTCCAGTTGCTTCTTAGATATTTCCATCAAATCACCTCTCCTTTCTGCAGTGCCATATCTCATGACCTGGCTCCACGAGCTGTCCAAGAAAAGAAGTGCAGCCCTGGCCCACAAGCTGGTGGAGCTGCCCCAGCCCTTGGCTCCAGCTCACTGCAGCTCACCGCAGAGATGGAGAGCAGTCCCCCACCAGCTCTCCAAATGACGTCACATATACGAGGGCAAGCCACTTGAACCACAACCTCTGGCCCTGTTCCCAAATGCTGAGAGGTCTTTTCATTTTTGACACTGTCTCTCAAGGCATACTCCTTGAGAAGCTGGCGGCTCATGGCTTAGACAAGTGTATTCTTTGCTGGGTAAAAAATTTGGCTGGATGGACGAGCCCAGAGGGTTGTGATGAACGGAGTTAAATCCAATTGGCAGCAGGTCACAAGTGGTGTTCTCCAGGGCTCAGTATTGGGGCCAGTTCTGTTTAATGTCTTTATCAATGATCCGGACAAGGGGATTGAGTGCACCCTCAGTAAGTTTGTGGATGACACCAAGCTGGGAGGGAGGGTTGATCTGCTCGAGGGTAGGAAGGCTCTACAGAGGGATCTGAACAGGCTGGATCGATGGGCCAAGGCCAACTGTATGAGGTACAACAAGGCCAAGTGCCGGGTCCTGCACTTGGGTCACAACAACCCCATGCAGCGCTACAGGCTTGGGGAAAAGCGGCTGGAAAGCTGCCTGGCAGAGAAAGACCTGGGGGTGCTGGTTGACAGCCAGCTGAATGTGAGCCAGCAGTGTGCCCAGGTGGCCAAGAAGGCCAATAGCATCCTGGCCTGTATCGGAAATAGTGTGGCCAGCAGGAGCAGGGAGGTGATCACCCCCCCTGTACTCGGTGCTGGTGAGGATGCACCTCGAATACTGTGTTCAGTTTTGGGCCCCTCAATACAGGAAAGACATGGAGTTGCTGGAGCGTGTCCAGAGAAGGGCAACCAAGTTGGTGAGGGGCCTGGAGCACAAGTCTTATGAGGAGCGGCTGAGGGAACTGGGGTTGTTTAGTCTGGAGAAAAGGAGGCTGAGGGGAGACCTTATCGCTCTCTACAACTACCTGAAAGGAGGCTGTAGTGAGGTGGGTACTGGTCTCTTCTCCCAAGTAACAAGTGATAGGACGAGAGGAAATGGCCTCAAGTCGCGGCAGGGGAGGTTTAGGTTGGATATTAGGAAAAATTTCTTTACATTGGAACAGGCTGCCCAGGGAAGTGGTGGAGTCACCATCCCTGGAGGTATTCAAACAGTGCATAGACAAGGCACTCTAGAACATGGTTTAGTGGGCATGGTTGATGGTTGGACTCGATGATCTTGAAGGTCTTTTCCAACCTAAATGATTCTATGATTCTATGTGGTCGCATAAGAGGAGAGCGCTTTTGGAGTGAGGAGGAGAAGGGAGTAGGGAGAGATCAGAGGAGACTGAGCAGAGAGACAGAGAAGGGGAAAAGAAAGAGTAAATTTTTCTGGGGTTCCTTCCACAGGAATGTATTCCTGAGAAACAATGACCTAATTACAAAAGCTTTTCATTTAGTGTAATGCTACCAAGCTGCAGGTCTACTAGTAAGACAACTACACAGAGACATTGAGTGCTAATCAGACACTTTCACAATTATATCTAGAAAAAAAAAATACTTATGCAATTGTATGGGAGAAACAGTTCTGAATTCGTAAACATGTTAAGTTTGTCTCTCAGACATACTTAAAAAAGTTAAAGACAAAAAGAAAGAACAAGAAACCATTGTGAGACCAATTTAACACAATCGGGGACACCCCCCCCCCGAAGTCTTGACCCTGATTTTCATCTTCATGGAGTGGGAATTTTGCCATTAATTACAACCAAAATGAGATCTGGCCCATTAGAATACAGCAGGTGATCAGTATCCTTAGTTTGCAGAAGTTGCTCAGCACTTGACAGGCATAGGTTCATAAAAATACAACCTATGCTTAAAGAGAGCTGAGGTCTAGAAGGAACAGAAAGTCAGGACAGAGGCACATGAACTGAATAAGGACCAAGAAAACGGAGTGCTGAAGATCAAAGCTGAAGCACACTAACAGGCTTGGCAGACAGGGATGATGACGAACACAGGAAGCCTATTCACATGACACTTGACCCAAGCCAAAGCAATTAGTTCCTCCCTTCCACAAACACTAAGAAGTTCTTATGTTTAAAAATAAATCTTTTTAAAACAAAACTGTGTGTATAAGTTTAAATTAGGGTAAAAAGATTATTTACATAAAACTGCACTTTATGAAAAGTCTATGAAAAATAACCTGTGAAATGACTTCTTTTCAAAACTGTTATGAGTAACTTCAACCTCCTTTAAAATACCCTATGATAATCTTTACTCAGTATTACTTTAGCAGTAATACTTTGAAAATACTATGCAAGTGGAGAACATTAAACAAATGCATAACACAACATATACATTTATCCTTGAATAATCTTGTTCTTTGGAAAGTAAATCAAACCTAACAACCTGATAAGTGTTAACAAATCAGAGAAGTTATGGAAGCAATTCAGAAAAATGGTCAAATTTATAAATTGCTTTCTTTTACAGGTTATGTGCCACTGCCTAATTTGCCAGATGCCTGGATATTCCCTGATTAAATAATACGTGTGCCTTACTTCCAAACAGATTTTAAAAACCTGGTAAGCATTTTTGAGTGGTAGACGTAGCCCTTCTTCACAGGCTATCTGCAAAGGTTTGGGATTTGCCTATAGCTTTTGCGAGCAGAGTTCTGGTGTCTTGTCCTGGGTAGTATTTTTGGCTCTTGCGCAGAAACAAAGAATGTGTATCTTGTATGTCTGCATATAGTTTCTTTTTTGGTAGTGCCTTGTGAGAAATATAAGGGGTCCCACATTACCACAACCTTTGTATAGCAGATTTGGAAACCTCCTCCCCACCGTGCCCTCCCTGCAGCCTGTGCTGTAGGTGATGTGAGTGTAGGTGCCTGTGAGCTCTGCTGACCCCTGCCCAGGCCTGCAGATTCCCAGTCATGGACAGCACATCTGGGCCTGGGCTCTGGCATGGGTGTGATAACGCGGCAATTCTGGACCTTACTGGTGCACTCTGGCCTGACTTCAGCGGCGCCGTGACAGAGGCATGCTTATGGCAAGGGGCACTGGCTGTCCTCCCAGGCAGGAATATAAATGTGCTTTGGGGGTGGTTAGGGACTGGAAGAGGACGAGAGAAAAGGCTTCTACTCGTATTCCTCACCACCCCTTTAGGTAGTAGAAAGTAATGAAAATTAGGCAGTGCTACAGAGCACATCACAGGAATGAGTGCCTTGGGAGGCACCGGCAACACCAGAGCTCCATCCACCACTCCTTCAAACTAGTCACACGTTTAAAAGAGCACATTTTGTGGAAGAGTTCAAAGGCTTACATTACACTGCCCTTTGAAGGAGATCAGTTTTGTGTTATGAATTGAGATCCTGAGGGAGATTTTTCTAGTCCATTCTCCACTTTGAATCTAATACAGAAACAACAGAAAACAGCTATTTAGCCAGCTAGCTCCTTTTTCCTCAAGCTGTCCTCAAGAAGACTTTATACCCATATAATTTAAAACAGACAAGATACTACGCTGCATATTGCATGTCCTGCAATGAAATGCGATGGCCCAAGAGCATTTTATCTTTAACTTCTAATAAAGTGAACCTCAAAACAAGTACCACATGAGGATTTGTAGTGCATAGTGCCACATGCTTTATTCATTGCTTATAAAATGTTCTGCCAGTAAATGTTTTATTAATGTTCATTTGTGTTAAACAAGAAATCCTAAAGACACAACAACTGTGAAAGACGAAGAGAGAACATGAAGACAATAGGCTTGGAAAAAACATCTACAGAAGAGGGAATAGCATTATAACCAAAGATAAGTGCTGTTATCACACCAAAGCCTTCCTGTGAAACTCTTTCAGGAATATTACAGGAGCATGTTATTGGACTGAACTAGGTCTCGGGATCCTGGACTCTACTTCTATCTCTGCCTGTCAGGTATTCCTAGGGGAGGCACTTCCACTTCCCAGCATTAGTTGCTCTCTATCTACAGTAACAGTAATGACATTATCTCCTTTATTTTTATTAAACTTTCTGTTTCACCTCTGTAAAGTAAAAGGAAAAAAATTATAGAAAATAGAGCAGTGTTAAGAGATCATCTAGTTCAGTCTCTTTCTCCGAGTGAAGATTAAATAGACCTATGGAGTTTCTGATTACACAGCCTTAAAGGCCTCCAGTGACAGGGACAACCTCCCCAGGAAAACAATTCTGGTGTCTACTTATGCCAGCCATATGAAAACATTTCCTAGAGTCTAACGTGAATCTTGCCTAATCTAATTTAAGGTTAGTATCACTTTTGCTTTGCCAAACATCAGTGTGGAAAATGGGTTGTAGCTTTCACCCCTTGCAACAACCTTAAAAGATATATCTGCCTCTGGCATGTTGTCTTTCTGGACATGAAAGTCTTTCCTCTCTGACAATGTTTTCTGGATCTGTGATGACTGACAGTGCTCTCCCATGGAACCTCTGCAAACACAAATCTTCTCTGAACTATGCCAAACTGCAACTCATCCGAGCTTTACGACACTGGCACACTTTCCATTCCCTCATTTGAATCAGTAATGGAAACATGGAAGAGTACCAGATGCAGGATGGATCCTATGAAGCTCTGTTCAATATGTTACCTTCTCATTTTGACAGGGTACTGCTGAATGACAGGAACTCCTGGCATGCAGGTATCCTACCACTTCTGTAACTGCACTAGTGCATCATTTGGTGAGGACTGGTCAGAACAAAAAGGTATAAAAACACTTCCCAGAAGCCTTTATCCATAACATTCCCATTCTATTTCATAACCAGATAAACAGTCTTCATTTTACTAGTGCACTTCCAGAATGATTACTTATTATTCTTCATGTCTCCAGCTAGTGCCATTTTGCTCTGTGCTTTGGCCCTTCTCATTTTATTTCTGGTGCTTATATTACTGTTTTACACTTACCTTCAGTAATTTGACAGAAGTAATTCTTAGTTGCCAGTTTATTTCAACTTGCCATCAAGCTCATAATATAGTCTCACATATTTTTCAGTACACTTTCTTACACTTCTATGGAAGGATACAGAAGAGCAAGGGAACCAAAAAGATGTAGGGAAAGAAAGCATAAGTCAAAAAAGAGACTGACTCCACATTACGGAGAAAGGAAATGAGAAAAGGAATATTTAGCTACAAAGGAGACAAGAATGACAACTCAAACAACATGTACATTATTTCCACAAATCCCCAAATTTATTTTATCACTGTATTCATTTATTTAATTACAGTACTTACATATGAGTGACTTTACTTAAACTGTTGAAGGAATGGGCGTCCAGACTCTGAAGTGTTTCATCTATGGAGATGTAGCTAAACACCGGCAAACAGAAAAAGAAACAAATCTCAGACCTTGGCAAGCCATGACTAGTGCCCATCATGCCACTTTATTTTGCCTCTCATTCTTTTTCTCATCCAACTGCCATGACACCGCCAGACACATGGACAGTGTCTAAGGGAGGAACTTTTAACAGGATTTTGATTTTGACTGATGCCTTAGATGCAGATTATACTGCAGAATACAGTTAAATCAAAAAACCCAGTGCTATTAAGCAGCAAAACCAAACATATATATTTCACATTTCAGAATCATATTTCTTCCCTTTTCCCCACTTAAGATGACCTTGGAGTTTTCTAAGGGGACCTAGCCCTCAGGTAAGTTGGCATATTTCTCTGTATTGAAGCATTAGAAAGGAAGGAAAGAAACAAAGATGGTCCCTGGGCCATCACTGCAACAACTGTCGCAATCCCTCTAGAGAGAAACAGATCATCAAGGCAATCAATGCTTTGATATTGCTGAGGAAAAAAAATGTGCTCTGACATGAATTTAGAGAGAAACTCTAGCCATACAGTGAATGTCGTAAAGGATGTAAGGAGTAATGTGGCTCAGAAGCAACACCAGAGAGCAAGCTTAAGAAATATTTACTTGCACAGAATTTAGACTGAGTAGCATTTGTACTGCTAGTGATCTACTGAACACGATGAGAAAATAGCTCTACAGAGTGTCTCCACCATCATTAGGAGGATGATGATATTGGAACAACTGTTAAAGGCTTTAAAGTGTGAATAAAGTTGCAATACATCTAACTAGTGCTGATTTTCAGAGTAACTGACATTACTATTTGGGTTAAATTATCTGATTCTGTCTTTCAAAATATCTCTCAGTTTTAAAAATTATTAATGCTGGAATAGCATTTAAAAGATGTATTCCTGTATTTTTATTTACTTTTCTAATCATATTTTATACCATATGTCTAATCTATAGATCTTTTGAAATAATCAGAATGCCTTGTATATTCTTTATACTTACTGTTATTATTATAATTATTAAAATATTTAAGTACTATCTTTTGATATTCTTGATTGAAGTTACTGACTCAGTTTTTAATATTTTTGTAATTAATGTAATAATACACATACCCTGAGCAAGGCCTAGAATCATACTTAACTTAAAAAATATCCAACTGGTATTTTACATCAATTCTAATTGGGTTGTGTTCCTTAAAAAAAAAACAGAGATGATTTTTAACGTTCTTTCCATTTTTTCCAATGACAGTATTAAGAGTAATAATAGTAAATGGCAAATTAAAATGTGATCATTTAACTCAGGAGGGCTTTTTAATACAATCAATTATGGATCAGATTTTTATTTTTTGTGGAAATTTTAAAGAAGGCAAATCTTTATTTCTTTCAATGGATATTAAAAAATATTTAAGATGTTTTAAAAAATTGGAAAGAATACTTTGTGACCAGCACATGCTCTAACAACCAGCAGATGACTAATACCACTAACTGTTCCAAGGAAATTTATGTCCTCTCCAGACTGGAGCTAAAAGCATATTACCTGAACTAATTTAAACTCTTCTAACATGAGATTTACTTTTTATTGGTCACTTTGGAGATGTATCCACAGTGTTTGAAAAGATACCAGAAAAGTAACTAGTAGAGATTGTATGACCAACAGATTCTCTTCCTACAGTAATATTGCTTTTACAAAGCTATTTGCCTCTTCCAAAAAGAAGATAATAAAAGAGGAATACAATAAAGAAAGTATTTCCAGTCTGTACCTCTGTGATTAAGTATTGCAGAGTTAGATGTTTATGTGAGATGCTTTAATTTTGATTTCCTGTAAGCAACAAATGTCTATTGCCCAGGAAATTGGAGTTTCAGCCTTACAACAAAATTAATTATTCCATTTTAACAGAGCCTACATTTTAACATACCAAAAGATAGGTTATATCAATGACACATTAAAAAAAAAGTTGTTCTATGTAGCAAACAGCTATATATAAATCAGCTTGACGGAAAATGAAATTAGAAATGGATAATGAACAAACATTGCATCCTCATGCTGGGGCTAGGAATTAGAGAGTACTTTTTGCGTGCTGTGATCAAAATGGGTCACCTTACATCAGGCACGCAAGTGCTTTTCTCTCACATATGAGAAGAGGCAGAAGAGCGGCAACGGGGATTCCTCCTCCCCTCCCTCACCCCTACAGCCACCACGTCCCTTCCCACCACACCGCATGTCACATTTTTACTATACTGCCTGGCTTGGAGCTGGTTGAGTTACAGTTTTGTATCTTTCAGCTGTGGGACAAAAGTGGGAAGGAAACGGCTTATTTTCTTTGTGTGTTGACCTCCACTCTTCTGCTTCATAAGCAGATGTATTTGTGTGCATTAATTAAACCACATCATCATTGATGACAGGGCAATCAGTAGGTTTATTTGCTTTAGTGTCAGCTAGATAAACATCCGAAAACCACACAAACACTTTCAAAATCTCCCCTGAGATAGGTATATCAAACAGAAACATGTATTAATGGTGCATAAACACTTACTTCCAAGTGTTCAGAGTGCCTCTAAAAACCTTTGGACTCTGGCTAATAAACTCCTAATAGAACACATTAAATGTAAGATACAAAAATCGTAGCAATCGGAACTGGAAGGAGTTGCATCAGAAGAAGGAAAGTGTGTTTAAATTCCCATTCTGAAGGCATGTTACAATTCAGCACCTCCTCTCCCTACCAGCTGTGTTTAATTTGCAGGATTTCAAAATGCCTTCAACACCCATCACAAATACAGTCATAGCTTAAACACCAAATGCACAGCTTCAGAGAAAGTCTGTTTGTGGATAACACTTTAATCACCATTTCCTATTCAGAAAGAGCCTGAGAACACAGGATTTAAAGCAGTTTGGCATGTGGTAGTAGCCACAAGGGCCCCTCCCTGCCCTTGTTTTCTTCCTTCTCCCTCTCTCTCTACTTTTCTTCACTTTTTTCCAGCCTCAGCATCCCCTGTGTTGCTGCCCACCGGCTGCCCCTGTTCTCCTCTGCTGCTGATGGAGGGCAGCTTGGTGATGTGTGGGGTACTTCACGAGAGGACAACCAGGAGCAGCTAAGGCAGTCGAAGCCCTGAGTTGGGGCTGTACTGTATGGGCTGACACTGGGGAGCAGGGGAGGTGTGGGAGCACTGGGGTGCAGATGCATGCTAGGTGGGGGGAGCCGTGTGGTGGCACTGGCTGTGAGACAGCAGTGTGCACAGGGCGTGAAAAGGCACAGTGTTGCACAGAGGAAAACAGTGCAGCAGGGAAATGTGCTCTGCATGGGGTTGCTGGCAGAGAGCACTGTGCAATGCAGGGATGTGACTTTGCGTGGAGAAGCTGTGGAGGAAACTGCTCAGGGAGCTACAGGTCAGGTGTCTGTGAGGTACTCATGAATGTGACCCCAAAGCACCATCCTGAGCCCAAGAAAAAGGTTCCTTACCCTTGACCCTGAAAATAGTGAATGTTCAAACTGTGCTAAGTCAGTAGGAAATACCAGATGAAGCCCTTCTACAAAGATTTAATGTATTTGCAACTTTACAGATGTAAAACACAAATTTCTCTTGCATCTGAATACCTTACAAACCCTTTTTTTTTTCAGTGCACTGATGCATTTCTAACAGGAATTAGCTTTGCACTTGAGCATTTCATTGAAATGCTTTATGTTTCATTCCTGTGGCAAAGCAGCACAGGGAAACAATCTACTTCTGGCTATAAAGAGTACATAGATATGCATTCGTTTAAGAGAAATAGTAGCTCTAAAATTTTTGTTTAAACAAGGTTCATAAAGAGGACAACTGAATTTTCTATTCAGTACAGAGGAAAAAAAGGTTTATTTGTGGAAATTATATAGTAGAAACCATATAGCAAAACGAAGTGCTATATTTGGAACAGTAAAGACAGTCTCTATCACCCTATTGAAACTTCAGGACATTTTCTAGATGAGTTTACAAAGCAAAGAATGATCTGGTAATTTTCGTTGCTGATGGAAGTTATGGGTTAGGAGAGGCAATGACACGTAGTAAATCAGAGGCCAAGATGTACACCCAAGAGCTGTAGTTAAAATACAGGTACTGGTTCCTTAATCCAAAAGTTATATCAAGAAAGTGGGAGTTCATGATTTGTAGTAGTAGTAATGCTATAAGAAAAATCCAGAACGGCATTGACACTATCCAAATTTAAACTGCTGTCTAATCTTCATAGGCTTTTTAAAAATAACAAGAGAAAGAGAAATGTGGTAATCCCAAAGGCATTGCACAGCAGGAGAGACAGTGTAACACTACCACATCAGGTCATGATTTTAGGTGGGTTACTGCTATATTCAACTGTATCTATGCTATTTTCCTACACATAAATGTGGAGTAGGGGAAAGGTGAAACTCCATATTCAGATACTCTCTTTAAAGAATAATTTGGGGAAGATAGTGACATTTGTTTTCCCAGGTAGCCTTGAAATCACAAACCAAATAAAATGACATGGATGCCAACATATTATCTTTAGATGTATAAAAAGCACCTATTCATCTTATTTAAGGCCATAAGGTCTTTGTAATTTTGACTTTCCTCTTCAACTGAAATGTGATCAAAGCATGCAACAGAGTGGTTATCTGTTACCATGTTACTACCAAACAGTATAGGCAAAAGATTGGCATTGACTCATAATGCCCATGGAGAGAGACTAGGCGGCTAAGTGTCCTTAGCCTACAAGGTCACTAAGTGATCTAGAGACAGGCAGTGTGAATAGCCCTTTCTCACCTCTGGTGCCATGAAGGTTAGGAAGATTGGGTGTAACAGCCTTTTGGCCACTGGAAGTTTTTGGAAGCTAGGCATCTTTAGAGAAGGGTTCACTGAGTTCTTCAGATGAACATCTGTGCTTTTAAAAATTCATATATATTACAATTTAAGAATTTTAAAATCTGAAAAGCGTCTAAGCAATGGATTATGTGTTACTGAAAGCTGAAAAAGAGTTGGCATCTTCCTACATTTAAGAAAACTCTGTTTTGAACAAAGTTTATCAGATTTATATACAATACTACACATCATATGAGGGACATTCCCCCCCCCCCCAAGCCCCCAAAACAATACACCATCTATCTGATTAAACTGAGATGGTAAATGAGGCTGCAGATATTCAAGAACAATTACTTATAAGGATATTAGAAGGTCTTTACTTCAATACACCTGGACGAAACTATAAAATATAATAGGCAGACCTCTATGTCCCCCCAAAGTCCTGTTTCATGAATTCTTAAATAGTAGTCCATCTCAGCCATTCAGCCAAAGCTCAGCTGGAGTTGAGACTTGCAAGGAATGTCAAGGACAACAGAAGAGCTGCTATTGCTACATTTGTAATAAAAGGCTGAACAAGAAAAATGTGGGCCTCTTGCTGAATGAGCTGTAACTAACTGAATGAGCTAGTTAACAGTCGACACACATAAAGCTGAGCACCAGACTGGATAAAGCCCTGAGCAGTCTGGTTGGACCTTATAGTTGGCCTGACTTTGAGCAGGTGGTGGACTAGAGGCCTCCTGAGGTCCCTTCTAAATTACATGACTCGCTGATTCTGGGGAGTGAATTGGGAGATGGCAGAGAAGCTCCCTGCATGAAATAGCCACGCACGGGATGTTAGATTATGGGCCAGCCACCAAGAAGAAGAAACAAAGGTGGGACAACTTTGTCTCAAGAATGCTGACATCAATAAGCAGTCCAGTGCAAGGGTAGCCTCTTCCAATGCAACAAATGTTGACATTAGGCAAATAGGTAGAGGCTGCTGGCTGTGATTTACGGATCATATCCATGCATGTGTTTACATACAAAGGAGGTGACACAATGGAAGTCCCTCTCATATCACACAAATACTAATGTTTTGGTGAAAGTCCATCCCTAGTCTAGAAATGCCACAGGGTCTCCAATGAAATGAGTTACAAATCATGCTGGGAGCTAGAAACAAATTTTTAGCCAGGACCAGCAATAGAATATGTTAATTTGTTATGAATGAAACCTTTTTCATATTTTGGGAACAGCAAAAAAAAAAAAAAAAAGTTTTATAGCCTTATTTATCACATCTACTTCAGTAAAGGTGTGCTCTTACCCAAAAATGCCTAGTATGCCTTCCCATAGCTATTTCAGGTTATAACCAATGGGATGATTACCTGCAGTTCTAAAATGTAAGTGGTGAGGTAGCAAAGGTGCAAGAATATTTTCATTTCACAAGATTTTATATACAAAGACAGAATTTTGGAGAAGGAAAGTGGTTTTTAATAAAAGACCTAAAAGAATAATATCGAAAACAGAACTTACATCCTAGAGATGTTGGGGAGATTGGAAAAAGCGTCACTTGGAATTGTTCTTAGATGAGTCTCCATAAACCTCCTATAGAAATAAAAGTTTGGCAGTTAATATCCTTTGGTAAGTACAATTTAACATTAAAAAGTCCTATACAACTCCAGCTCTGCTCCAATATTTCTATTCTTATCTTCCCTTTTCTCAATGTTTCTATCTTTGCCTCATCTCTATTCCTTTTTCATTATTTGGCTTGGTTTGCTCCCTCAGTCTAAATTACAACCTTCTGCATCATCTCTTTTAGGAACTCAGCATTCAGTGGTAATGATGGACCGTCCAAAACTCCAGAGCATGACCTGCAAACATATTTGTCCATTGAATTAAATGAAGTATTAAGAGTATAAGCATTCTTTTAATCATTTCAGGCTCCACAAAAATATCCCATCCCTCATTCTGAGCAAGAAATTCAGGTATACCAGCCAAAATTGAATTAGAGCAATTGCATACTACCTCCACAGAATTCTTCATATACTTTGTAATAAATAAAACATTCTTCCTCCCTAAACCTCTGATGTGGGGATGGCATGTACATTGTTATTTTTTAACTTAAGCCCAGTTAAAGATGCACTTCAGGAGAGAATAGAATCATGTATCTTACCCATCTGCAGGAGGTTTCAGAAAAACAGGCAATATTTCAGGGAGATACTTATCAACAGCCTATTTCTTAACAGAATGAATCTCTAGCAGACTGACTCCTCCAAAAACAGAGGAAATGCTTTGGAAAATTAGCCTATAATGTCTGTTAAACTTACAGTTACAACTTATCATTGCTGGATGAGGTAATCTTTGGTTTTCCAGTGCATCTGGGAATAGACTTATATAATTTATAGTCAATCAATAGCCTGAAGAATAATCAAGAACAAATGATAAACTTTTCCCATAGCTGCTATTTAAGAACAGTTCAGTAGAAAAGAACTAAAAAAATTAGGATGATTTCCTAATGCTGTTTTCTGTTTCATAATATGAAGTATCTGATTATAATAATTATATTTGATTTACACAGACATTATTATCATCTTAAGAGTTATCAAGCTTCTGGAACTTGCAAACAAGAAATACAAATATGTGTAGAAATTCTTAAAACTTCCATCTTGAGTAAAAATATAAATTAAGAGAATGTACACTCCTATCATCCCAGGGGAAGGCTCTGTCTGCTTCCCAAGTATACCTCCCTTACTCCATATACTTGTTACAAGAATGAGCAAGGAGAACCTAAAGACTTCTATTTTTCCAACAGTGGGTTGATGTTTCTCTTGACCTCAATCCACCCAGCTCCCACCGAGCCCCCAACCAGGGGAATGTCAGTTGGTCCAGAGGTATACTTGCCTATTCCCCTGCACCCATAGCACCCTGACACCCATACCAGTGCTCTCCCATCCTTCTCCCTCCTCCACTTCATACTACTGCTTCCTTCTATTATCACAGTCCTAGACAAAATATTTGTAAAAACCAGCTGCTTAGTCCAGCACAGCCTGCTGATCTTGCTGTTGTGTTTCAACACCTCTCTTAGGAGGCTGACAGTGATGACTGAGGAAGTTCTGGTTTCAAACAGATTTTAACAAGTCCTAAAGTAGAACAGGGTGAATGAGGGACGTTGACAGGCTGGAGAAATGGGCCAACAGGAACTTCACGCAGTTCAACAAGGAGAAAGTGGAAAGACCTGCACCTGTGGAGGAAAAACCCCAGGCACCAGTACATGCTGGGTGTCAACTGGCTGGAAAGCAGCTTTGCAGAAAAGGACCCCGGGGTCCCGGTGGACGCCAGGTTGAACATCAGCCAGCAACGTGCCGTTGCTGCAAAGAAGGCTATTGGTTTCTTGGGCTGCATTAGGAGGAGCAAGCTTCTCCTAAGGCTTCTCCCTGAGACCTGTTAGAACTCAGAAGCCCAGAAAAAGATAGTTTAAGCCACTTCCAACTATCCAAGCTCACTTTTAACCTCTCTTATATCCCTCTGGTCCTCTGTTCACCTACAAAATGCTGACTCACACTATAGTTCCCATCACCAGTCATTACAGAAACTAGTACTTAACCTATCATAATTCCATGTTCCAGAAAAGCAAGAATTTAAACACCATCCTAAGTCTCTTCTTGACCTCCTGCTCTGATGTCAGACATTCATCCCTCTCTTGTTTTTGTCAGATAATGAACAGTCAGACCCATCATTCATGGGCTAAGTGACCTCACATTAATCTTTCATTGACATACCTGAAATTTACACATCCCATCAGGAAAGCCTGGAAATCCTGGATAATATTTATGAATCAATTATATCAAAGTTGCTGTATTATGAAACAACTCTGCATTTATAAATTTCTAGACAAGGTTCCTAATATCTCAAGAATAGACACAATGAAGAAACGTAGCCTTAAAGGCTGTATTTTGACTGAATGGCTGGTAAGTTATGTGGTTTGAAAGTGGGAGTATCATATTTCTTCCTATCTATCTGCTAGAGTTTAAAGATATACCAACATTCTGCAAATATGACAAAACCCCATATGGGTTACAGGATGTGTTTATAAACAGACTTATAAAAAAGATAGAGACAGTAAAGTATAAATAGAAATCTTAGGCAGAGGAAGAGAAGCAGCAGCCCATTTCATGACAAAAACTTGGTTGTGAGGTGAAACAGTATGAGATTGTCAGCAACACTAAAAGACTCCAAGTTCACATAATACACCTACTACATAAACAACGTGCTAAATAATAGCAGTAGCATATACTGACAAAGTAATCGGTGTTTGTTAGCTGCCGTTCTTCAACTACTTGCTGTCTTAACAGATTGCTGACTGAGTTCAAAGAGTCAGTGATTACACAGACCATCATAATGTGGAGTCAATGCAACAGGTCTGGGGCCAGGGCCAACCTTTTAAGCCAGCGTTTGCACACAACCACCTGCAAAGCTCCAGTTCTCTCCGAGTTTTAAAAACCCGTGGGCTGATACATTACTGCTAATTTTAAGCCACCTCCTAAAGCAATTTAAAACTTTGCAGAAAATATCACTGCTTGAGTCCCTGTTTGCCAAGTGTGAGTCTGTGGATAATTATTGGTTGGGGACCACCAGGCACCAGTGGTGTGTAGAAGGCTGTGGGATGGACAGTAGTAATTCTATGGAGTGGGAAGAAGACAGGCTGAGAAAAATTCTCAACCAGAACAGTCTATGGTGGATCAAAAATGAGAGTAATTTAAATAGACTAACTTCAGTTTAGCTGAGTCTAACTGCATATAAAGATCACAAGCTTACCAACTGTGTTAATACGCTCTTCAGGCTGGGAAAGCAGCAAGTTTGGGAATTTAAAGCCCAAAGCCAGAAACAAGAGAGGCAAGACAGGTCAGGACTTCCAGCCTGCCAACCACAACATACAGTATGAACATATGACGAATAATTGAGAATTCATTATATTAATGGACTATGATTCTTCCTGTCTTACATGCATTAGAAACTTTCTTTAAACCTGCATGTTTCAATTTGAAATTTAGCAAGTGAGTCCAGTATCCAGACAGCCACAGTATGTTCATGAAGAAAGTAAGCTTTTTCAGAATAAAGGAAAAAACTTTGCTGAGAAAAAATGCATTAGTTTTCTAAGTGAGAAAAACTGTAACTATAAGCACTTACATATTTAATAGGCTCACTTATTTTCCTTTCTATATTAAGGCAAAGACAACACACATGAGAATGTTCAATACCATTTAATGAAAAAATTGCTCCTGTGCTAACCTGAGAACTACCGCTTATTTTTACCTTTATTTTCTCATTCAGATTAGAAGCCTCAATAAATAGAGAAAAAAATCTTCAGTCTTTATTCCATAAAATCTTTCAAAAAGAAGAAGCCAAAGTCTGAGGTACTTTTCATTACAAACATTCTATCAATATTTGCAAAGATACAAAAGCATACAAATCACATTTTTGCTAAATGAGTCGTTTCAAAAATGGCAAGAAAATTTTCCAGAAAAACATTTTAAATTTTATAGGATGACATTTAGTTTGTGTTTCTTAGTTTCATAGGTTAGAAAGTCAGTTTGAAGTTTTTAAAATTTTCTTTCTGCTTTGATATTTACACCAAAAGTTTAGCCTGTATGTTCCTGAAAGACTCTACATTGCATATACCAAGCAAATGAAACCTGAACAACTGATAAGAAACATATTAGGCTGCTTGTGCAGAACTTTGCATTTTTGCTTTCCTCTGCCCAAAACAGCTGTTAACCTGGAATGTAAGGAGTTTCTTGGTCAAAAATCAAGTACTACCTGATTTAGCTAACAACTGAAAAAACTCCCACTTTGAATCCCTTCTGATCTTCCCAAACAATCTTTAGCAAAGACTCTGTTTCTCAAAATTAGCATAATTATTTTCATTAAAGAGAAAAAGAAGCTTCTTTTAAAAGTAAAAGACCACATAGACTTCAAGTATTTTATATCTGCATAGAAACAACCCTGTTTCTGACTAACTCAGAATACAGGTATACATAAATGGAGATTGTGAAGTATTCAAACTTAAACATATTTGCTTCATTTTAATGACCATACAGTATCAACGTACAGAGCATTACCCAAGCATCTAGTAGATAATAATCTTGTCTTTCCCTTAAGCACTGTATTTCTAGTACTGCTGAGCACTGATTCATTATTTGTGCTTTGCTGTTCTATGACAGTTAATCTAGTGTCCTATTTGATAATGCACCAAGGAACTCTTTTCTTGGGGTGGCTGGTGACTACACTCCTATCAGTTAAGAAAGAGCTATCTAATGATGAATGAACATTTTGTTAGTTTCAGTATTAATTAGTCCTATCACTTAAGAGCCGTAAGAGTAGGCAGCTTAAGCCAGGCATAAGACAATGAAACTAGAATCAGCCCTGTAAACTAAGCAAGTGGCATTAATTGCAATGTAATTAGTGATGTTAATTGCCTTCAGTATATTCTGTTGTATCACAGCCATTTTTTCTCATTTTAGACTGCACTTTAAAAAAAAATCTATAAATAGTAATCCATTAAAATATGCAATTTACAGCTGGCTTAAAACAAGGTGTGCTGGTTTTGGCTGGGATGAACTCTATTTTCTTCATAGTAGCTAGTATGGGGCTATGTTTTGGATTTGTGCTGAAAACAGTGTTGATAACACAGGGATGTTTTTGTTATCGCTGAGCAGTGCTTACACAGAGTCAAGGCCTTTTCTGCCTCTCACCCCACCCCACCAGCGAGTAGGCTGGGGGTGCACAAGAAGTTGGGAGGGGACACAGCTGGGACAGCTGACCCAAACTGACCAAAGGGATATTCCAGACCATATGACATCATGCTCAGCATACAAAGCTGGGGGAAGAAGAAGGAAGGGGGGGACATTCAGAGTGATGGCGTTTGTCTTCCCAAGTAACCGTTATGTGTGATGGAGCCCTGCTTTCCTGGAGATGGCTGAACACCTGCCTGCCGATGGGAAGTGGTGAATTAATTCCTTGTTTTGCTTTGCTTGTGTGCGTGGCTTTTGCTTTACCTATTAAACTGTCTTTATCTCTACCCACGAGTTTTCTCACTTTTACCCTTCTGATTCTCTCCCCCATTCCACCAGGGGTCAGTGAGCAAGCGGCTGTATGGGGCTTAGTTGCCAGCTGGGGTTAAACCACAACACAAGGTAAAAGTAATAATAATAGAAATAAAAAACACTTTCACAAAAATATTCCACTAATAAATCAAGGTTAGAAAAATAGGAGAAAAGCTTTGCTCATATATGAAACACTACTAACTCTTCACACAGACTATAGTTCTTGACTATCCATTTAACAGACCTCTATTTTAACGTTAAGCAAAGCCATAATTACATCTCAGATGCCAGGAGTTCCTCACTTCCACCTGTGCATTTAAGTGCATTTAAGTCAGAATCACAGCATAGCTGATTTTTTTGTTGAATGCTAAATACAGTTAGAGAAAGACTAGTACCAGGAGTTAAAGCAAAATCCAAATAAAACTGTTTATAATCCCAGTTCTTTTTCAACTGCATATACATAGAAGAACAGAATCTGGCCTATGACTTACAAAAGTCAGTGTTCAGCATATAAGGAGGTTAAACTGAAACCGTTGATAGGTATTTCATTTCTTACAGGTGACCATTTTCAAACATTTGAAATTGGTGAATATCCGAAGTACCTAGCAACCAGGACCAGAGAAACATCAAGGGATTTTCCATTTGAGAGGTACAGGCAATCTGTGTGCACATGTAAATTCCACAGCCTCTGTCTACTTACATTTCACTATTTCATTTCTATTACTGTCTTATGTTAGAGCAAAAAAAAATCCAGGGGAAAATGCAGGAGAGGTATATATCCACTTCAGTCGTACCTGTTTGATGCCCAGGGTACTCCACCCCTTGAGCTAGAAAGTAAGGATGAAGAGCATAACATACCCCTCTTAATCCAGGAGGAAATAGTTAGGTACCTACTACACCATCTGGACACTCAGAAATCTATGGGACCTGATGGGATCCATCCAAGAGTACTGAGGGAACTGGCGGAGGAGCTTGCCAAGCCACTCTCCATCATTTATCAGCAATCCTGGTCAACAGGGGAGGTCCCAGACAACTGGAGGCTTGCCAATGTGACTCCCATTTATAAGAAGGGTGGGAGGGAGGATCCGGGGAACTACAGGCCTGTCAGCCTGACCTCGGTACCGGGGAAGATTATGGAATGGTTTGTCTTGAGTGCACTCACATGGCAAGTCCAGGATAAGAAGGGGATCAGGCCCAGCCAGCATGGGTTTACAAAAGGCGGGTCCTGCTTGACCAACCTGATCTCCTTCTATGACCAGGTGACCCGCCTAGTGGACGAGGGAAAGGCTGTGGATGTTATCTACCTTGACTTCAGCAAGGCCTTTGACACTGTCTCTCATGGCATACTCCTTGAGAAACTGGTGTCTCGTGGCCTGGACAAGTGTACTCTTCACTGGGTGAAAAACTGGCTGGATGGCCGGGCCCAGAGGGTAGTGGTGAATGGGGTGAAATCCAGTTGGTGGCGGGTCACAAGTGGTGTTCCTCAGGGCTTGGTATTGGGGCCAGTTCTGTTTAATATGTTTATCGATGATTTGGATGAGGGGATTGAGTGCACCCTCAGCAAGTTTGCAGATGACACCAAGTTGGGAGGCAGGGTCGATCTGCTTGAGGGTAGGGAGGCTCTACAGAGGGATCTGGACAGGCTGGATCGATGGGCTGAGGCCAATCGTATGAAGTGCAACAAGGCCAAGTGCCGGGTCCTGCACTTGGGTCACAACAACCCCATGCAGCGCTACAGGCTTGGGGAAAAGCGGCTGGAAAGCTGCCTGGCAGAGAAAGACCTGGGGGTGCTGGTTGACAGCCGGCTGAATATGAGCCAGCAGTGTGCCCAGGTGGCCAAGAAGGCCAATAGCATCCTGGCCTGCATCAGAAACAGTGTGGCCAGCAGGAGCAGGGAGGTGGTTGTTCCCCTGTACTTGGCACTGGTGAGGCCGCACCTCAAGTACCGTGTTCAGTTTTGGGCCCCTCACTACAAGACAGACATTGAGTTGCTGGAGCGTGTCCAGAGAAGGGCAACCAAGTTGGTGAGGGGCCTGGAGCACAAGCCTTATGAGGAGCAGCTGAGGGAACCAGGGCTGTTTAGTCTAGAAAAGAGGAGGCTGAGGGGAGACCTTATAGCTCTCTACGACTACCTGAAAGGGGATTGTAGTGAGGTGGGTGTTGGTCTCTTCTGTCAGGTGTCTGGAGATAGGACAAGAGGAAATGGCCTCAAGTTGAGGCAAGGGAGATTTAGGTTAGATATTAGGAAAAATTTTTTTACTGAGAGGGTTGTCAAACATTGGAATGGGCTGCCCAGGGAAGCGGTTGAGTCACCATCCCTGGAGGTATTCAAAAAGCGAGTGGATAGGGTACTCCAGGGCATGGTTTAGGGGGCATGGTTGACGGTTGGACTTGATGATCTTGAAGGTCTTTTCCAACCTAAATGATTCTATGATTCTATTCATCCGATAACTACACTAACAGCGTGCACCATGTAGCTAAAATACTATTAGAGTGAAACTTACAGACGCAGATGTGATAGAATACATGAAAATCTAAAGAGAAAACATTTCTATTGCTCTCTGGCTTATTTGGTAAATCATTTGAAAGCTTTATTTCTCACTGCTGAGGAATCCTGACTCAGTGCTGATGTTCTTACAATAGCTTGAAGGCATACATAATATATATCTAATACCTTACACTAAACATAGCTGTAAAAAGCACTGGTCTTTTTAAAAGATTTTTACAACTGCATTTAGCTACAAGCCTCTCAAGAGTCTGGGGTTTGTTGTGGGGTTTTGGGGGGTTTGGTTGTTTCCCAAGCATGAGACTGTTCATCAAGACAGGGCAGCAGCAGAAGGATGTCCTTCCTATCTGTCACCTGTGAGAGACTGGTGGGAGGGAGCGTTCCTTCTTTGAACACTGACCAAGACTACTTCTCCCCGTCATTTTCTGGTACCCTATACAAAGCCCAGATCAGGCTAAACAGCCGTGTCTATCACCTGAGTTCACAGAGCAGAAAAAACCCTACAAAACAGAGTGGTAAATGAAGGAGCTAAACACTTAGCTGCAGATTAAGAGATGGGAGCAATTACATGAGGACTCTGATGGTAGATTTAACTGGGATAGTCAAACCTTGTTACTTTGCTAGATGTTGGTAGATGTGGCTGGACAGTTTGGGTGTTCGCTTCTTAGCTCTCCTTCATGTACGCCCTAGAATATTAATATGAAATTAAATCAACAGTGACTTATATTGGGAAACTGGCCAGGGACCTGGGTGATAGAAAAACGAAACACATTCCTTTCAGCCTTTTCTGAGATGGGACAGTACCAGAAGAAACAGTAAAAATACTGGATTCTGAAGTGATGGGACAGATTCGTGGAATAAAAACACATCTGGGCATATAAAATACAAATTCTGAGGTTCAGAAAGTGCATGAACCACAAACTATTACTGGGAGAGTATTCGAGGACAGTGTCACTACATGTTTGTCTTATTCATGTACTCTTCACAGGGCATACGTTGCTGGTCACAGCTGCAGGCAGGAGACCGGGAGAGATGGAGCTTTGGCATGATCCTGCACAGCCACTCCTCTGTAATTACATACACAAGCAAGTGTGCCCAGGGAGCTCTATAAGCCTTGCAAGGTTCAGTGTTAAAGAACCCTTATCCCAGCACATTCTTAATTAATCCTATGAAATGTACAGGTGGTAGGTGTTAAACATTTCAGAACAGACACACTGTAATGATTACTTGTGAGAGTTTTCCTTTTCTTTCCCTTTTTGGCTTTCCACCATCTTAACAGCAGCAGTTTTGCACAGTTTTGACACCGATTCCAGTAAAGAGAGCCTTTTATTTGCTGTATTCCTTCCCCTCCTCTGATTTCATCTATACTTTCTTTTCATTAAGGTTCATACCATGTATAAGTATGACCTTCATGTTATATGTAAATGTTATGTTTCAGCAAAATCTAATATAACTTCAACTGTGACTACACATAATAGATAATGTTATGATGATTTAGTAAGAAGATAGGGAAGACTGCAGTGATCAGGCACAGGGCTCGGTCAAACGTACTGACCAGCCCCATTTCACGTGTAACCGACGCCTTTTATACCCTTTTCTGTTTATTCTTCCTTTGTTCCCTGCGATTCCCTTCCCCTGCACATTGCCTCATCAGTTTGCGTAATTCCACCAATCCCCCAACCCAAGTCCCAATATCCAGGACCCCCAGGTCTGCATCCTTAACAGTTGCAAAGTCCAGGTTGGCCCCTCTTTGAAGTGATGCCTGTAGTTTCTTGACAGCCCATCAGTTAGTGTGACTGACCAGGCTGGTTTCTTGTTGTTATTCTGTCATTCTTTTCATTCTTGTTATTGTTTCTCTGTGAGGTCTCTGGCTCTGTATGTTTTGTTTATTGCCTCCCTTTTCCTTAGCATCCCATTTGACAAGGTCCTTGATCATATGATCTTAGAGGAGCAGACACTCTTTCCACATACCCTTACAGGTAACTTGTGTGATTGCTCTGCATAATATAACAACATAGAATGATTTCTTAATACTTTTAAACTTTGCGTGTCTGAATCCCTCAAACAAAAAACAACCCCTGCTTTTCAACCTCCTTCATTTAATCAAGCAATGAACGCCCCCATGAGAAAATACATATTGTGATGCAAATGGAAACATTTGCCTAACTACAAATATTAAACTGTTCACTTAAACAATTTATTCCAATGTCTATTACATTAAATCAACATTCATACTGCATTAGATTTCCCAAATCTGCTCTGGGAAGAAAGCTGTACAAAGTGTGTAGCGCTTAGTTTAAAGTACCATTTATTATATACACTAGGTTTTACCCCAGAGTCTCAGACTTTTGCTTTACACTTGTTCATTTCAGTGCACAACAGCCTACCAAAGAACTCCACCTTACCTACAAATCTAGAAAACAAGTCTCTTCTCTTGGATGAGTTCAAGGCTTGATGGTTCTTTCTTCCCTTTCACTGTCTCTTGGACTTTGAACCTACTCCCTGGATCTCAACGGTTGCACCATCCCTTCTCACAGACCACTGCTGCACCCAGGCTCACAGAAATCATCTGTAACAAGGGACCTGACCTCATGTTCTAGTAAATGGCAGAGAAGGAAAGCCATCTCACCCAGTTGCAGCCTGTCTGCAGCAATACCTGCAGCTACGTTGAAGCTGTAAATAAGGAAGCAAAAAGCATCTAGTTGGCCATGCCAGCACTGAGAGGACATTATCTTTTACCAGGAGCTGAAGGCAAATAATCAGTGAAAAACCCAAGTGAAACCAACACTCTCCTCAAATATAAATGGTTTCACATTTTCTAGTTAAGAAATATATGAATATATGTCTAACCATATATACATGATTTTAACAACATCCTCAGCAGTATCTCTGATATTACTTCAGTAAGATATATTAGGGAAATAAATATATATTTTAAATACTCAGCCTCTTCATTTTAAAACATTTTTTAAATGACTGTCTAAGAAACATAAATAAATAGGGACCATCCAAAGAATTTCAGATTAAAATGACATGATTTATACTTTCAATCATGGCAACAATAGCTACACTTATTTTAATGAACTATTCTCCACAAAGACAGGAAAAAAAAATTGACCATATGTGAAACAAAGTAAGAAATTTTACACACTAATTTCATCTTTCTGAGAAAATTATAAAAAGCAATGACCTTCCAGCTTTTATATAGGAGAAATAACTATGACAGCTACGATAACAGCTGGGTAAACAATTATTGACACATTAACTTCTAGTTTTTCATATTCAACTAAACCCAACACAAACTAAACAAACTTAAAAATACTACTGTTTTTTAAATTCTTATTCTGAAATAAATGCATCGTAGTCTTTCAGTGGTGCAAAAATCGCTATAAAAAGGCATTTCACATAGTGAAACGCAAGCTGAGCTTACCAGAAGACGATTACCACCTAGTGCCTAATGCTGGTATTACCAACTCGGTAGGAGCGAGGGAGACTCGCACAGCAAAGTAACTCTAAAAGTAGGAAATCACTTCTGAATTTGCTAGAAGACTGACTACATAGGTACTTTCCCACAATTAACTAGCAGCCCAAAAGAATAACATAAAGTATACATCAAAACTGGTCCAGCCCTAAGAAATTAAAGAAATACTAGAGCCTTTCAAAATGGAAGTGTGCAGGTCAGCATTTGGGACAATTCTGTATTGAAACTAAGTTCTTGGCACTAACATATCCTCTTCCTACGTACTGAGGTGCATATGGACACTGTCAGGCTGACAGGCAAGAATTCAGCTTGGTTACTTGCTAATATATAGCAAACAGAAAACACCAATCCATAATGTCAGAGCTTATTCTTGCACAGTTTGTGATCACCCACTGCTTCTTGAAGGATTTGAGTAAAAAATGAAGACTTTACAGGAGGCGCTGGCTCTCCTGAATGTTACCTTCGATTTATCAGCAACCTACTGTTTTGCTGATGTCGTTTAATAGATTTCAGAACTGTCAGTGCTGAAGAAAGCATGCCATTTAAATGCCTACAAGGCAGAGGTATTTAATCCTAAGCAGCTGAGATACTGAGAACTGCAAAAAATACGGTAAGGAAGAATCCTGTGAGGAACTGCACTAATACAGAGAACTGCTGTAAGATGCTGGCTGAGCAAGTAAAAACATAATCGGTAACACTGAAATCTGAAGAAAAACCAAATAGGAAACTAGATAGTGGCTTAATGTTTTCCTTAGCATACATTTTAATGCTAAAGGAAGGTGGCCATACAAAATGCAAACAACGTAAGTGTTTCTAGGGTGTCATCGATCACCATGAAGGTAACACTTCAATATGCATTTTTAAATTTATGCAGATTTAATTAAAATAATACCCTTGCAATGACACAGTTGTATATCCTAAGAAATGGCAAGAAATAACTGCTAATTTTAAAGTTGCATTTGAAATATGTGACTCAGTAAAATCCTGAACTGGGTATATCATTCAATCACTTGCCCTCTGTTTTCCAAATACAAAATATTCTCTCAGAAAAAGCAGCGAAGGCCAACACAATTTAAAGGATCTAAAGGAAAATATTGGGATTTAAAATGGTGACAAGTCACACTTCAACTTACACCAAATTAAAACTGTTTTTTATAAAAATCATACACAACAGCCCTGCATAGTGGTAAGGTCTTTGTAAGGCCTTTGTGTTTAACATTTGAAGGATACAAATTATTTCCTCCATTGATGTTTGCCTTTATGTATAAACACTAAGACTGTTAGTCAACTGTTTTAAATATTTTCTCGTTATTCAGGGCAAAGTTGAACAGACAATGAAGTTGAAAAGACAATAAATTACTAAGTGAAACACTGAGCTAAAAAAAACACCTCTAAAAATAAGTTAAGTAACTGCTTGCTTTGGGGAAATATGTTTCCAAGCCCTACAAACATACACATAAAATGAGTTCTGAACAAAACTGGGAGCTACCTTTGAAATTTTCAGTTCATATCAGTTTTAAGATATCGCTCACATTCCTGAAAGGAAATTGTTAATACACTTTACGGTACACAGGGTACCTGTAAACCCAGTGTATAACTGCTGTTTCTGCATCAAATAAATAAAGTAGAATTCAAGTTAAGTACATGATGAGACGTCACATGTAAATATCACAGACGTGCAGCCTATTCGTTGGCCACACTTCTCACAACTGGAAGATTTTTCCTCGATCTTTGGCAATATCTGGATATTCTGTAGGTTATCATAAGAAATGGCTACACTTTTAAAAAAAAGTTTTAGTTGCAGTTAGTTTATTTTCCAAAGAACACTGAGTTGTTTTTGTTTGTAAAAATATTTAACTATTTCTGAAGCCAAAACCAGATTTGAGCTTTCCGAAAATAATTAATTACTTTTCTACCAAACACCATTACACTTAGCAAATCCATTAAAATATCTGATCAGTTGTCTTTCAGGTAATCATTTAGATAATTTTATGCATAGGCTGCAATATAAAATGCGTCCAAAATACTGCATTTTACAAATATCTATACTTTTAGAATTTCCTTTCAAATCTGATGCATGTTTTTATATTTACCTACATATTTTGCTTGAAAGGGCATGATACTACTTCTGTAATCCTGCTGTTGACATACAAAAATCCTGCATGTTGACATACACTAGGTCCAAAAATCAGTCTGTATTATCCTCTCAGTTAAAGTGAAATGTTGGAGTGAAATGTCTTGTTCATAACCACAATGGTGAGTCATAGAAAAAAACTGTTCTAAGGGTTCTTGAAGTTATTTACAAACTATGCACTGCTTTACTGTACACACACAACAACAACTCAATGAAGTGACCAGATGAAGAACAGGAATGAGTGACAGTAGGGACCACAGAGACTACTGAAGATCAAAATAATATTTTCTGAACATTGAATACAATTATTTTTTCATTGCTTACCAGTCATTTTATCAATAGCATTTCTTGTATGTTTGTAACATTTAAAATTCCTGTGTCATGGCACGGAAACCCAGCCAGTGCTGGGAACTGTACAAGCACAAAACAAAAAGGCATTCCCATTCCCAGTATGCTTTAACTACATACATAGCTTGCTCAACAGAAAAGCAGAGGGACTGCAAATAATTCTTTTGCAGACGCTACGAAAAGGTTCACGTAAATGACAATACCACACATTGCTACTAACTTTTATCTTTTCTTTGTCTGTGGAGGTGACTAGTTTTGATCAACCTAATAGCAAAAAAGTGTTTTATACCAGAGTTAAAAAACTCCATTTTAGGAGAGGATTTCGACGGTCGTTTAACAGACTGATTCTGTAAGTGTTGCAGTCCACTGAATCTTGAATTGCTACTGCAGTCAGTTTTCATTATATTGTTTTCTTTTGACATTAAATTTCCAACCCATTACACTTCAGAAGCACACAACAGCCTTCTCCTGAACTGAGAAACAGAGGTTACTGATATAACTGTAAAAGGAAAGAAAAGGCTTAAATATTACAAAATACTGTAACTACTAAGCAATTGTTTACAGAGTATTTTGCAAAAAGCTAGTAAGTTTTCTGTTGGTATCAGTTAAGAAGGCAACTTCTCACAAATCTGACTCATACAGGCTTTATATATATTTGCAAAATCAATAAATGTTTGATATTTTCCATAGCATGGGTTTACAGAACCTCAAAACAGTCTAAAAAAGGTGATTATATTTGGAAAACTGGACCATTTCAAGAAGTAGTTTAAAAAATGTAAATTATCTGCCTTTACCACCAACTATGATGGAATAATTTCACACATAGTACAGACAGACTACTGTCAAATGCTGATCTGCCAAAACAGGGATGGGTAGTATGCAGCACAATCTCAGGTCCTCAAAAACTTCAAATGTGCTTTTGTATTCTACTGGGCTTAGCCCTTACACATCCTCATGTTTACAGGAACACTTAAAAGAGCCTCGAAGAAACTAACAAATTTAGTTGTGAAGCTGCTAATAGTATAGCAGCTTGTTAGCCACGCTTAGGTGTCTCTTAAACAGCAGCCAAAATTTTAGAGAGTAGAAAAAGTATCTTGTTTTCCTCAAGAATTAAAAATGGTCCCATCTGCAAAAAGCCTGTTTTATGTCAACAGCTTCTATTCTATTCAAGATTCTGCAATACAGACAGTGCCCTAATACCTTACCCAAGTCAATGGGAAACAATGATACCCAGGATTTTGCAAAATCCAATGCTACTGACTCAAGTAGAAGCAATGATAGCACCTACAGTAAATTCATTACAATTTAAATGTCAACATAGATAATGAGCTGCTGACACAAGCTTAAATAAGACTAGTTCTCTCTTGATCTCAAGAAAGTGAGCGTGATCTGTCTGGATCTAAAGAAAGCATCATAGAGTAATTTTACGGAAATCTTTTCAACTTGTTTCGAAATAAAAACCAAGGTACCAAAGTATACAGCAATTACCTCTAGTATATCCCCATTTAATGAAAACCAATGTTTTAAATGGCAGTCTTTAAGAAAAAAGGTTGAGTCACACAACACAGAAAGTTTGAGCAATTTTCTCTCATGGATAAGGAGATAGTTAAATAAAGAGATTGAAGAGCCAGTAAAGCTAATTGAAATGAAACCTAACACTATAACCTAGCATGTTAACTGTATAATTATGTATAATTCAGGAAAGAGTTAAACTACCTCGATGGCACAATACGAAAAGTCTTTTAAGGCTATCTTTCAGCCACAGGTAGTAAGACAGACCATAAAGAGATTGTCTCTGCTCTGACCTCTTATGCCTCTTACTCCTGTTTTTTCTTTCTTCTATACCTTTCACTGGATCCCTAGATTTCTCTGTTTAATGTCTTTAGCATTGCAATCTTCTATTTTTCTGCAGAAATAGTACAGATTGCTCTTCTGGTTTTGCCTCTTAGCCCTGGTATCTAACAGAGAGTCCCATGGGTGAAAGAATATTTCATGCCTAGATTTTTTTCTGACAACTACTAATAAAAATAATACTTTCCTAAAAACACTGCCATACTTTCAGTATGATTGATTCTAAAGGTCTTATCAGTCTCAGCTCACGCTGTTCTTTAAAGATCACAATGATTTATTCTGGTTAACTAATTCTGGACAGACCTACCTGGTTGTATGCAGTCTCTCTGCTGGCCACCTTCCTGAATGGCCCACTGCCTTGCTCCACCTGCACCGGAGGAGCACGTACTCCGAATACAATAGAGAAGAGCTGTGTCTCTGAAATACCAAGCTAAGAGTCTATGAACGGCTGCAAAGAAAGTTCAAATGGGATCATGAAATTTCAGAAAACAGCAGTCAGAAGGGATTCACTTCCTGCAGGGGAAGAGTATGAACAGGCTGTAATTGTTTCTAATCAGAGGACAACTAAGTGCCTATAATTGCTGCCACCTGCTCAGCAGAGGTCAAAAAGGCAAACTGCATATTAGGAATTAAGACAGAAATATAGAACAAAATAAAGAAAATTGTTTTGCCACTGGTCACGTATATAGCACCTGCAAAAGGATCTTCAAATGTACAGAATGACTTGCATACAAAAAATAACTGCATAGCAGCCACCAGCCTGTGTTCCCTCAGATCCTCCTTTTTGCCTTACTAGAAGATGTGCATGATGTTTGCCTTTTTCAGACAACATCAACTTCCTTTAATCACCATGATCTTTCAAAGATGATAAAGTAGCCTCACAACGACATTGACCAGCTCCCTCATGACCCTTAGGTGCATCCCATCTGGTCCCATAGATTTCTGTGTCCAGTACACTTCAGTGCTTCTTTAGTCTGCCTTCTACTGCAGGTAATGCTCCATTTCCTCACACCATGCTATTAGGCGAAGGGACCTAGGAGGCCTGGGAGCAGATGAAAAAAAAAGCCAGTGAGAAGAAGGCATTGAGGCCTTTTCCATGTCCTTTGTCACTAGGTCCCTTGCTCCCCTGAGCAGTGGGGCCCACAGTTTCCCTGGTTTTCCTTTTGCTGACCATGCACTTATAGAAGTCCCTCTTGTTACCCTTCACACCACTTGCTAGTTTCAGCTCCAACAGACCTTTGGCTCTCCTAATTTGATCCCTGTAGGTAAGACTATTCATACCCTGTACCCTGGGTATCTGCTTTTGGTCAATGTTCGGGACAGGATCTTGGGTGAGATGGAGCTTTCTTTATGACCTAGTACAGTAATTAAGTTTTTATGCTCCAGGACACTCCAAAGTCTTAGTACACACTCTTGTCCCCCAGGAACTAATGAAGTAACCTGCTTTCAACTCAGACACATTAGTCAGAAAGGAAACGCCCACCAAACTAGTTTCAAAGACTCCATGTTAAAAAATGCAGTTTTCTCCTTACCCATTTAATTAGGGAGCTTCCACAAATGGTAATATAAACTACGACTATATGAAATATAATTTTCCTGCAGAATCTCTCTGAGTGGTTAAATTCCTCTCCCTTCCTCCACAAGGACTGAAGCAAGTTGGGAAAGGGGGAAGTCTGTCACAAGAAGAGAGTGAACAAAGGTTAAAAAAATTAAAGTCTAGAGCTTAACATAGCTATTAGAAAAATAATTCTATTCCTTCTTGGTGGGTAAATTCAGTTACAAAGAAAAAAATTATTCAAGGACTTCTTCAGAAGCTATCTCCATTACAATATTTCATCATACCTGAACATGACCGCATGCACTCAACTGAGGCTGAGACAGTCCTGATGGCAATTTTGAAATTTGTGTAGCCCAGAAGAAAAAGGTTGCTCCTGATATAATTCTGAACACGTGTATCTATACTGATTGCAAAATCACAACTCTGAGCAACAGCATTACCTTTTTTCTGGTGGTCAGGAAGAAAAATTGGTACCATAGATCCACAAGAGGAGAATTTTCGCCCTTTCCACCACAATGATGTCTTCTTTTTCTACCTAGCCTTTCTTTCTTTTCATTTGCATATGATTACAGCATTTTTTCAATTTTTTTTTGTTCATTTTCTTTATTACTGTATGAGTCAGACATGTGGATTAAAAAGTTGTTGCAGTACAGAAGCCATTCTCCCAGACTGTGAAAATGTTTCAGTAGGTCCTGTTTGCACTACAGACCACTTGAACCATGTCCCTTTAAAGAAATCTTTGTATGTTTATTTGGGAATAAGGAGGGAATTTGATTGGAATCTGACTAGCTGAGCAGGGATTATAGAACAGCATGCTTTAGTTAATAATTTTATTTACATTTCAAATGTAAATTAAGAAATTTCCTGCTATTCCATTTGAACAAAAAAGCAACATCTGGTTTTGTGAGACACAGAAAGTCTGAGATCATACGTGACAGAAAGGAAACAGGCTTTAAAAACTTCAGAGGCCTTTATAAACACTCAGAGATACTTCAAAATTCAGAAAGACCTCTGAAACCTAATTTTTTTTGTACATATGACAAACATTAAAAGCACATAGAGAAATGTAAAGAAACATTCATCATAACGCTGTTAAGATTCATCAAAGGACTTTTAGAAATAAAACTACACAGGAAATTATTTTAAAACTGCTTGAATTTCTACTGAAAACACACATGAACAGTAATTTTGGTTTCATATTCGCTTAGCTTAAATGTCTTTCATTTATAAATTACAATAGTGGCAGAGCTCTACCACAGGGAAAAAACCACAACCCTACTCCAGAAATATGCATATATTATATATGTAAATATACAGCTTTCTACTGCCTTACAGATGCCCGTGTTTGTCTATATCTATCTGCAGTCCTACATTACTTTTGGAGGCAAGAACCATCTATGTCCTGTCCTTGTACAATGCCCACAGTTATAGGGTTTTGGTCCACAAATGACAGGAATATAGACAATTAATGAAATAATGAATGTAATTTGCTTGATTTTTCCTATTTGAGGAATGTAAGGAATGAGCTGGAGTTGACTTGTGGTCATGACAATGCTAATTAAATACAGGTAAGTATGAGAAAAGCAACTGGTATGCAAATGGATGTTCAAAATGTAACCTCTTTTAAAAGGGGATTCGGAACAGTAGTACAAATCCAGTGGCAACCTTTCAAAGACTTTTCTTCTGCCTGTCAGATTGTCTAAAATCCTCAGTGAAGGACAAGGGAAACTAACACATGCTGGTATGGAAACCTAGTAGACACCTATGACATTTTTATTAAGAGCAACAAAAGCAATGGTGTACCAGCTGGTATTTCAGACTGTACAACACTTCAGGTGTTGAATCTTAGATAAACTGCCAAAGACAGAGAACATAGTACTGCAATACTGTGATAAGGCTGATAATATACAAGTAAATTGATCTAAGTTTTGAGCGTGATCAAAGAGAGCACATTCAGCAGTTTCTAAGGTAATATGTTTATTTGTATCTTTACTTACATCTTCCATAATAAATAATTTTCACTGTTATTTTCCAGAATGTATGAATGTTTATGTAAGGATTTTACATATTAAAACTAAGTTTATGCAATTATCTCCTCCCAAGGGAGACACTTGGAATATACAAGAAAAATTTAGTTCTTCCTTAGGGGGGAAAAAAAAAAAAGTCTAGTTCATTTCCAAGATTGTGACAGTTTGGATAAATACACTCCAAATAAATTATTGGTTAAAAATTGGAAACAAAGGAGAAGAGTAAATGAAGTTCCACAGGGATCTGGGTAGGAACTTAGGCTGTTTAATATACATTCATAAATGACCTGGAAAAAGGGGGTGAACAGTAAGGTAATATGTTTACTCATGCTAGGAAATTATTGAGGTAGTAATGCTAAGAGCTGACTGTGAAGAATTTCAGAAGACTCTTACAGGACTGAGTGGCTGGAAAATAAAATGGTAAATGAAATTTGGTGTCAACAGATGTAAATGATACACGGGGGAAACCATACATATATACATATATTAAAAATGACAGGTTCTGAGCTCATCATTTTCACTCAGGAGCACGTCTTGGCATTGTGTTAGATCTTGGCATTAGTTCCATGAAAACATGCCTTCAGTGCTTAGGAACAGTCAAAAAAACCCCAACAAAGCAAATATTAGAAAATACTGGGAAACAAACAGGTATCATACTTTCGCCACTGTACTAATTTAGGGTTTGTCTGTACCTTGAATACCTTGTAGCCACTTGGAGTACAATATTTACTTAGAAATGGAAGAAATACAAAGAAAGCAAGAAGGACGATCAGAGGCATGGAATGGTTTCCACAGAAGATACTGGGTAGCCTGGGGCCCTTCACTCTGGCTGAGGAATGGCTGAACAGAGACATAATAGAGGTCTACACATCAGGAAGGGCAGGGAGAAGATGAGATTGACTGTTTACTCCTCCTTCGAAAACAAGAACAAAATGCCATATATATGAAGCTAGAGGGAGACAAGTTCACGAAGTTAAAAAAAAAACACACAAAACCACCAAAACCAAAAGGGAAGTGTTTCTTCATGCACCAGGACGCAGACCTGTGAAATTCCTTGTCAAAAGACATTCTGGATACAAGAAGCTGATAAAAGCTCAAGGCAAAATTGGATGTGCAACTGAAAGAGAGATCCACTGAGAATTAAAAAATAGGCAAAAAAATATATTAATGAATAGGCTCAGGAAATTCCTTCAACTGAAGAAGGTGAGAAGCTGGGAAAGTATTAAGGGAGTATCCCATGTGCTTGGCCTGTTCTTACCCTTCCAGTCTGTCTGTGGTCCCTCTCAGATATAGAGTACTTGGCAAAATGGGTCCTCATGTCAACCAGCATGGCTGTTCTTATGTTCTTAATGTCACTGCTGTAGCCTTTTAAAAACAAAACATCTTTCAGAAACAACATGAAAATACTTGATTCTGCATAGGGACAAGAACATCTAGCTCATGAATCCCCTTATTGTTAAAGGTTAGGAGAATATTAGGGGAAAGTATAATACTTCTCTTTTCTTTAACTCTTCTGTCAGCACCTGCTCATGGACTCTACCAGGAACAGGCTAGTGGACTAGGTAGACCTTTGGTCTGACCAAGTACAACCATTCCTCTGCTCTTAACAGGATTTCCTTTTGACGTACTTTTTGTTAATATTTTTCCATGGGTTAATGATGTCATAGGCTATTTTTAAAATAATTCAGTTATGAGAGGAAGGTAGACCAGGAAACGAGAAAATCTGGGGAGAAAGAAAAAGGAAAATTGCTATACTGTGATCAACTCTTACATGAAAATGCCTTTCAGTGACAATGTCATTATACCAATCTTCGGTTTTTGCAACGAAGGGAATAGTTACCTTTACAAGATGAAAAAAGTACTCCAAAGATAGGAAGATTTGACAGTTCAACAAACTTGGTCCTCCATTGATTATTAGATCTTTATGTGAAAGGTTCTATTTTAAAAGGAATATTCAGATTTAGACTCTGATGTTTAACTCCAGAAATGGTTCTTAAATAATGGCACCATCTTGTTTCTATCAAGTTGATAAAAGAAATCTTTCAGCTGAGGAGCTGTTTGTACTACAACAGTCTGTGAGAGAAAGAAGGTGAGGGGAATAAATTGCTTATGATCCCTATACGAACAACAAATATTGCCAGATTCAACAAAAAAGGAAAGCAGACTTTCTGATGAGGAGACTGATAAAGGTGCTGAATTACGTAACTCAGAGACCAAATTTTGTGAGAATTGTAAATAATGAAGAAGACAAGTCACTGATAAACAGAGCTGGAACATTTGGTAAATTGAGTAAAGCAGACAATGTGCATTGAAATAGATGAGCAGAAAAAAATGTTTGTAAGAACAGTAAACTACAAATTTTTCTTACAGGTTGGGCAGACCCTATTCTCAAAAACAAAGACTTTGAAAATGACAGAAGGGTTATGCTCAGCAGATAACTGGAGCTCTATGCCCCAAAATGTTTAATAAAGCATGTGGGTAGTTCAATTCTAATGCTCATAGTTTAAGAAGGAGGTAGAAATGTTGGAGACAGTTCAGAAAGCGATCACAGGTTTAAATAAAGTATTGAAAAATATGCCTTAGAGTGGAAGACACCAGGATCAAAACAAAAAGGAGCAATTTGATCATGTTGACTGTAAGAATGCAGGGCTCTTTCATCTGACAGGTAAAGACTGCACAAAATCTAGTGGCATAAAGCTACAGTGGCCCGGATTTCATCTTGGGAGAGAAAAGATTTATCCCAACCATTTACTCCAGGATAGTTCCAGCACTTTTCTTACATGCAGTTCAGAGGATCGAAATTAGAAGCCTGAATTTCTTGGAGTCAATGCAATTGACTGGCTATTCAAAGTGCACAAATTCAATGCCTAAACACACTTCCCTACTTTGTACCGCACAGCAGTAGCCACAAACACAGACAAAAAGCAAAGATGACTGAGCATTTGAACAAATTAACAGTTGTATGGGATTCTTTTTAACATGATTCTTTTTAATAGTATTTTTAAACCAACAATATATGATTTTTCTACCCCCAAAAAAATAAAAAAGAAGGAGCTACAATTAACCATACCTATTGGGAAGTTTTATGCTTTTTATCATCCAGAATGTCAGACTAGATGTTCCCATGAGCCCTCTTGGCCTTAAAATCTATGCCCCTACAACTTAATAAGAAGGGAAAACAAATGACTTCACAAACAAGTACCTAGCATTTTATTATAACGTATTTTACCATGTGACTGTTCACAGATGGTGAGTTTTACTTAAACAGTTGTTAGAAAGCAAACACATGCTTTTTGCTACAGTTAAATGGCAGTAGATCTTAAGCCATTTACAACCCAAATATTTTTTTACAATGTAATTAAGACTATATCTTACGGAAATCTTATGAGGCCAGTTTCTAAAAGATGTGGGCAAGAAGCTGCATTATCAACCTTTATGAAGCTAAACCAGTAAACTATAGGTTTTAGTCTCCCTGCAATGGATGTGTGTAATTTCTGCTCGCTCTAAGGGCAATTAGGCTCACTCAAAGGAACAGTAAGATTTTTGTCTTTTCAGCTACAAATAATAGCTGGTGGCAGGCTATTGAGGAGAAATAGCAGGATATAAAAATGGCATGTATTGATGGCAGCTCACTCACCAAGATCACAGCATACGCAGCTTACTACAACACCTAGATTAAAAAAAACTAGGAACAGCCTAAACAAGCAGCAGCCTACACCCAGACTGTTCGATGTAATAGTTCCAAGTAAAGGTCCTTTGATGAATTCCCTGTATTCTGAAAATTAAGTTTGTTACCACCTTTTTTTCTCCGTGCTTAAACCTGCTGTCAATCCATAAACCAGCTTGCTTTCCTATGTGTCTAACAGCTAATTTGTCTCAAGTCTTTCCTAAGGTCCTTGCTGATTTTTTTGAAAATGCAAGTTCAAAAATCAATGTATTTACATGTTTCTGATTCCTTAGAAGAACTAGCATATATATTTGTGAGGTGAGCTTTCCCTTTATGAAAACCAGATCGATTCCTTCCCATTTTTCACAGTCTTCCAAAGAAGACAGACCTACCAGCATTTAGTTCCCAAGGTATTACCTAAAGCACTTTTAAAAAAGAATTATGCTATACTTGTGACCTTCCATTCCTCTATCACCATGGCTGATTTAAATGGTAAGTTACATACTACAGTAGGTAAAGCAGCAATTTCATATTTTAATGTCTTTGGAACTGTTACGCAAGTATTATCTGGCTCAGGGAATTTAATTCTATTCAATTTTTGAATTTGTTTCAAACAACCTTCATACTGACACTTCAGTTTGATCGTTTTTCAGACTTACCCTCTTCTGTGTTTTAAAGACTATACTGAGTTTTTATGATATTACAAGCTTCTATTCAAAATATTTTTGTACTGTATTAGTTCAAGTTTCCAAAGATCTCCTCATTTGGGCATGACTTCCATTTTCTGAAGGATGCCCTAATAGCTTCCTTCAGATGTCAGTATTTCTCCTGTTCTTTTAGACTCTCGGTACTCCATCATTAAAATAGGGATAATAAGTATGTGCTTATGTTGCAAAGTTATTTATGAAGATGTATTTATGAGGCTCCATACTTAATTCTGAAGTAATGAAGTCTATAAGAAGATCATAATAGAATTGCCTGAAGTCAGAATATCTCTGAATTTCAGACAATTCCTAAGACTAAGATTTGGGGGAAAATACTTTAAATCAGTTTATTTTCAATATAGAGACATTATCTCCTTCAGTTTTACTTGTAGCTTCTGTGAACTCAAAATGCTCTAAACTACTCATTAAGCATATAAAAAATGTGGATGCCAGTGATGCAGTTATTACAGGTAAAACTGTTAAGTCCCTACATATTTTGTTCTCCAGTTCAAAAAAACATTTTTATGAATAAGTATTTATGAATATTTGACATATCATTGCTAGTTCTAAATATCACAATGTAAATGTGTAAAATATGTTACACAGTTTCTACATCTTTTTTATGAAAAGCTGACAACAGCATGGGGAACTAAACTGACCAGCTGATTCAGTACATCTTGTTATCCTGGTACCCACGTGCTCACCCTTACCAACATAGGAAACATGACATATGCCAGGGCTCCTTGCGCCTGAAGAGTGAGCTACCTTGCATTTATCAAAAAGCAGTATCCTACCTGCGGCCAATATCCTGGAGCAGATGCAGAATTGTAGCTTAATGCCTCACGTAAAGAGCATATTCTTAAAGACTGTACTGGTTTTGTGTCTATTTATCTGCCGGTTCCACTGCCCCCCCAACTCCCTCTTGTCCAATTTCAACCAAATTTGATTATGGTGATGTGAAAAATAGCATCTGGGTACAGGATAGAAACCTTATTAACAGCCCTTCCAAAAAAAAAAAAAAAAAAGAGAGAGAAAAAAAGCGGGGAGGGCTCAGCCCTTATCCATTCCCTGGAGAATAATCATTCAGCACTCATACAGCTCTGAACTCAGGAGATGCTGCCTTCTGTCCAGTCATATATATATATATATACGGGTTTTAGGCAGTTGATGAGACTGCCTTGAGTAATGTTTATGGGAGGGAACACAGGACACTACTGTTGGCTTGCTATAGAAAGTATAGGGAGGAGATGAGAATATTGTCAGCAGGCTTAAGGGACCTGAAAATGTTGTGTATGCAGCTGCTGATGAGAGGACAACGTGGCATTTTCTACAACAACAAGAAAAATGAGTTCTTGCAAGTTCTATTAAACTTGTGGAACTCATTGCCAAAGGATATTACGGATGTTGAAATGGGCTCAAGAGACAATTGAATGAGGTGCAAACATGAAACTCAACAGACAGAGAAGAGCAATCCTTTGAGGGTTACTACAATGACAAAACCACACCAAGTTTAGAAACTTCCTGCAGGTAAAAATAATTTAAAGCTGAGACACTATTCATGGAGAGGACCACATATGACTTCTATATGCAGATACCTAAGGAAAATTAAGAGAAGGGAAATCCTGGAGACAGGATACTGCATTAGATGAGAGCCACTGGACTGATTTGCTATGGCTGTTCTTAAGTGGTGGAAAACTTAAGCAAGGGTATTGAGGATATTAGGGATGGGAAGGGGAGCTGAAGTTGTTTTAGTAAGCAAATGCAGGTGAAGTAGAGCACAAATATATAAGAAGCAAAACTTTATTAGTTTTATTGCCAAAGGAAAAATTAAAAGCAGCTAATAATAGATGCATAAAATGAAAAGCATCGGGGACTGCATTGAGATGATGCTGGCATAGTGATACCATCTGAATATTTCATCATAATGATGCCAAGAAAGGTATTACAATAATTCAAGCATTATGATGCAATTATATCTTTGGACAAAGGTTCAGTGGGGTTTTGGTGGTCTGTAAGTGTAAGTAATTCTTCGCAGTCATTAACCCCCACTTCCTAGTGGATCTGCTTGCACTGAAAGGCCAGGATCTTCCCTGGCATATTCCACCAAACACAGAGGAGGTTACAGCACCAACCATTGCTCTGCTCCAGCACTGTGCTGGTGAAAGAGAAAAGCACTGACAGATGAGCAGTTGGGACAGGGATTCCCTCAGTACCATGCATGTAGTGCCACTGCCATAGCATGAAGGAGTAGTGGAGTTGAGGATAGGCAGAGGCAGAAGCAAAGGAGGGACCAGGCCAGGGTGTCAGCTATGCAGAGAGGGGCATGAAAAATATTATAGAGGTGACAAAATTATTGATACCTAATTTTGTATTTTTTAGTACTGTATTTCAGTACCACTTAGAACTGCTTTCCTACCATAATATGGTATAAGTATATAACCCTTAACTTCAGGCAACAAGATTTGCCTGTAATACACAAACCCTTTTTCTTTCTACTTCTTTTGTTTACTCCACAGAAAAAGAAAAAAAAGAAAAATCCTGTACTGAAAAAAGGCATCTCCAAGAACAATATCTGTGCACTCAGGCATTCTGGATAAGCACCTGCATTAACTATATTTGGACAAATACATTAAAACCGGTTTAAAACAAACACACTTTCCTGGCTGAAGTTCATGACACTTTTCCACTAAAAGAGTTCGGAAATAAACATTTTTTGCAATTTCTTATAAACATGGCTTGTTAAATAAAGGCTTACACCACTCTTAAAGTAGGATAGAGAAATGAGAACAGTCCTGACTGAATAATTGGAATGAAACTTTAATTGGAGTTTCAAGATCCTGTGCACTGAAAAGAGTTCATCATCTCCAAAAGCTGGCAAAGTGTTCCTAGACTCACCAGTCTCTTAGCTTTACAAACCCTACAAAACTGAATAGCCACACAAGAAAGTTTTAAAATTGGCTGTCTTGAGGTTCACGCATAAGCACCAAGAAGCAAAGTTACTTTAACTAAAGTAACAAAGTTGGATTTGGGGAAAATTGTAGAGGCTTTCAACATACAATGTGCAGAAATGCACAGCTACATACTTCAAAGAAGTGTTCATTTGTTCTTAAGGTTAACGGAAACTTCAATTATTTTGGAATCTTTTGTCTTTAATTCAGAAGTGTTACCAGTTGTAAGGCAGAGGGATGCAAAACATGATGGAAGCAGGGGCACACACCTTACAATCTCTCAGGAAAACTTTTTGTGTTATTTTATCCTCCACGTGCAAGTAAGTCAGTCTGACGCATCTGAAAGCACTCTGAACGAAAAAAAAATACAAGTAACTGTTATGACTCCCATTTAACATATGGAGGGAAAGAAAGATTAAGTCATTTACCAAGAGCAAGGAGCTACAGAATTAGATACAGTCCATCAGGCTTCAGCAATTCAAATAATAACACGGAAAGAAAATATACACACATTATCCAGAGAGAAAACTGCAAACTGAAGTAAAAAATGCTTTTTTCTTTTTGTGAAAAGAGCTCCGTTTTCCTTATTTCCTTAGAGAATTTTCCCATTTATTTTCAAATCAAACAGACTATACAGCGCATGTTCTACCTTTTCTACCATATACCATAAAATCACAATTGTCACTACCTGGATTTTTTTTTTGTCTTATGATGACTATGGTAGGGAGTACACTTCTTGAGAAGTTTGCAATAGTCACCCCAATTGGTACAGGTGATTAAAACACACCCAAAATAATCAGAAAAATATTTCTCGATTGGTTTTGTTTATTACTTTTTCCATGGAAATAAGATTTTCACTGGGTGTTTTTGTCTTTTAAAAACAGTGGCTTATGATCTTAGACCCCCCATTACAACAGGTGTTTAAAACTCTAGAACTCCAGCAGCCAAAGTGCTTTATTTGTGAAGCTGTATATAGAGAGGTACTTCTCAGCCATCATACCAGCATTTTTCAAGGAAAGTAACCAATTCCATTATGTGATCTCATTGTTTCTATTAACTATTTTAAATGCCTGTATGAAGGCATATTTCTTCTGTAAACTGAAACTGTTTTATTTTCTGGCTTGTCATGGTAGATTGCAAAGAGCACACTACATGTTACATACAGTAACATTACTGCAATTTCAAACCAAATAAACCGCATATACGAAAGTATGATAACCAAACCAATACCCGTATAATTTAAAATCTTATCAACTGAAATACTGCAGTCTAATCATCCAAAAAATTAAAGGCATGCATAAATAATGGAAATAACATAAATAATTTTTTCTCTAACTTTTCAGGTAAGTTATCACTTTGCTAAGCCTTTACTTTCAGGTGTTAAAAAATCTTGAGAAGTCCATTCAAGTAAGTTCAAATAACTTCAGGCTCATATTTTCAGATAAAGTCCCGAGAATCATTATCAAGACATAAACCAATCAACCTGTTATCATTTTACCTTGCAATCAAATCAACTGAGTTTGAGTTTATTTTATCAGAAAGTATTCTACTTACAAATGAACCTTCCTTTGGAGGCTAGAAACATTTTGTGCCTTACAAGACAAAGTAAAAGCAGGAGTGATTCAGCTGCTTAGTTATAGCTGACTGGTACCATTTCGGTTTCCCTAGAGTATTTATTTGATATATCTCTATGGGGCTGACAGATATGACACAGGACAACTTCTGGACTGGCAGCAGGAACCCAGACAAGATATTCTGCTGTGCCTGTAATGGTACTAAACACTTAGGTTTAGGTAATTGCATTGCTCTATCACTTTGGCAAGCTCCAAATTTGCTGCTTTACCCCATGCTCCACACTTTTGTTTATCTGAAGTACTTTGTCTCCCAGACGGTATATTGGGATTCTCAGTTCCCGCGGATTCATTTTGGCGGGCTTTGGCAAAGAAGCTGAAAGTGCACAGAGAAGCTTTTGTGGAACTGTTTGCGAGGTGCCACATCCAATTCCTATTCTTTTTTTAATTACAAAACTGTGTTTGAGCTATCCATCCTTCCCCTCACCCCCTAGGCGCATGCCACACAGAATCCTGCCTTCTGCTCAGTTCGCCTACAAACAGCCTCCCATAGCGTACCCAGAACTTTTAAGGCCCAACGGGCGATCGCCTTTTCACATCTCTGTAAGGTTTGAGAGTCACTTTTCCTACGTCTCCCCGACACGCACAGAGTCCTCACATTGCCGTTCCCACTATGCTGTACTGCCCAGGTAAATTGCAGCGCTCCCCCCCTCACCACTTCCCTCCCTCATCTCACAGGGCAGTAGCTCAGAGCATCTCCTGCTTGCAAAATATGAATACTCACAACCGGCTAGTGTCTCCCCTAAACTATCCCGATGTACTCACAGGGTCTGGGTGTCCTCCGGAAGGCTGGGAATGAAGTGGATGTCCCTGCAAGTGATTTTGTAGTCATCCTCGTCGGAACACTCGCAGAAGGCTGAAGGACACCGCTCTGTGCCCTGGCTGCACAGCACCAGCACCAGCAGCAACTGGACGGCTACCGGGAGGCACAGCATCTTCCGCCGCCCGCTCCCGCTCTGCCCCTCGCTTCTCCCGAGAGAAAGGGAGGAGGCACCGGCGCTGCCCCGCCGGGAGAAGCTGCTGGGGAAAGGCTGCACCTTTGCTGGACGCCGCCGCCTCCTCCCTGAGCTGGGACAGGAAAGGTCTCAGCAAACCCTGCGCGCCCTCTCCTTCGGGCAGGCTCCCTCTCCACGCCCCGGCCCCCGCGCCCACCCCCCGGCCGTCCCTCCCTGCCGCTCCCCGCCCCACACGGACCTGCCCGCCCTGCTCCTCGGCACCCCTCCCGCGGGGTCCCCCGGGCCTGTCCCTCGACAGCGCCCTTGCCCCGGCGCCCACCGGGCCAGCGCCGCAGCGCCGAGCCCGGCAGCGCAGCCGCGGGGCGCCGGGGCCACCTGCCGAGGGCGGCCGGGACTGCGCGGGGCGAGCGGGCTCCGAGCCGGGCCGGGCCGGGCCGGGCCGGGCCGAGCCGCGCCGCGCCGCGGGCGGCCGGGTGAGAGCTGCCAGGTACGGAGCTGGGCTGCAGAGCCCGCCGAGCCGTTTTCAAAGGCGGCGGCGTGATGTCTTAGCCCGAACATTTCTTCTAGCGTCTTTGCGGAAGGGAGGAGGGAGGGGGCTGTGTAAGCGCAATACTAACTCACCTGTAAATGCAGTGGAGGTACAGCGGATCTTTACACCGAGTAAAAATTCACTGACTGCAAAGTAGATACGCACCAAATTGAAGCAGTTAAAAAAAGCACCGAAAATTCAAAAGAGTGATTTTGAAAATCACATGATAAAAGAGAGCAAAAGGAAGAGGAGGGAGTAACATTTTCCACATTACCAGAAAAGATAAAATCCTTTCACCAGAGAAAAAATGGAGGGAAAAAAAAAATCTAACCTTGAGAGAAATGGTATGAAATTATTGTCATTTGAAGTAGCACCCTACTCCGGTCACTGTTAGGGACACAGGTTTACAATGGACATGGCACAGAGGTTCCCACACTGAAGCAGTCATCTCTGTGTCTGACAGACATACTAAAAGCAGAAAAAAATCTGGTTAATACTCATTTAATTCTGACTTTCTTCATAAACAAGAGATTCTCTTGCTAAAAACAAGTATTTAAAAGTAGCGAGAGAAGAAAAGATATTGTTTAATTCAATGAGGCAGTAAAGAAAGTTCTTTAATACTTTGCCTCAATTCCTTTAACTTTTTTTTTTCAACTAAATGCCAGTGATTTCTCCTTCATGTAGATTTTGTGCATGTGTAGGTACACAACAAGAAAAATGTCAGCAGAAATGTTTGTAACCTTGGGAGGAGGAAACTTGAAAAAGTAACCTACTCACAGTAAAAAATCAGACCACAATCTTCTTGGATAAACAGTTCCCCTCCAGCTAAATCAGAGTTACCCAAAGTTATGAGTACAACATATCAGATATTATTTTGATACAACTCTTTAAAAGTAATTTAAGTCAGTTCATTAGTATGTGTTTCCTAAATATAACTAATGCCCTCAACATATTGTTTCAAGGTGAGCAAATAACACTATGCCCATAAAGAAATACAATATAAATCCTGATCTTGCAGACATATGTTAGTGCTTAGATCTTGTGCAAGTAAGGAATCCCATCAGACACATTTGTGCTGTTTAGGATAGGGATATCCTTAGGGGTGTCCCAGTGAAGGGACAAGCTGAAGCACCCACCACAGACTGTCCTAGACAAATTCACACTGCATTGTATGGAATTCCCTTGGGAATGCTGGCTGCCCCGTGCCCCACTCGGTCATGTCCTTCTGGCACACTGCTCATATCTGTGACTCACCCTGCAGCCCTAAGAGCCACCACCACTTTTTGGTGTCCATCCCAATCTGACTAAATAAAAATGAAGCCACAGGCAGATCACTGAATTTAAAGGCCAACGAACAAGGGAGCTGCATGCTCCACTGAGGCACAGGCAAGGGAAAAGTTGTGACTCAGTGTTGTCAAGTCAGACATGGAGCTCTGTAACTGTTCACCACTCTGGTCAGTGCTAAGGGAGACTCCAGTACAGTGTAAGACAGACCAAGTTGCTGGAGGCTGCTAACAATGTGTTCAGGCTTGCTATCTCTCAGATGTGGGATCATGTTCTTTCCCAGCCAAGGGCTAATAACAAATTTCACAAAGAAAGTCACATGCTCATACGGGTTCTGAGGGTGGAAGAACACCTATTTCTGGGCTGCTATCCCATCCCCTCCTGTCCCCTGTGGAAGCTAGCCACACTATTTCCTGTGTGACATAGTAATTCAGGGTCAGCAAGTGCTACTTCACCACAGTTGCTACAATCTGCAAAACAACCTACTGGTCAGTCTACTCGCTTGTTGTCTAAGACATCCAGGGTGATATTGCCTGGCATTCTTGAGGCATGGCCTGTCTTCCTGTTTTGGGGACCATAGACAAGACACATATTCTCATCCATCCATCGTATCAGTTGTGAGACACAATTGTATCATTTCACAGTGCTCCAAAGCCTTACTAATTTCTGAGGGCAACTCATAAGAATGGGGGCCAAGGTTTTGGTGCAAGCTTAGGGTTCCTTACTGTGTGCTTCATACAGTCCAACTGATCCTTCCCAGATCTGGAAACAACACCTCAGCCCACCCATCCTGCAGGGAGGCACTTGCTGGGACCTTCAGGACTTGCTGCCTTATTTCCTCTCATGGTGTTGTGGTTTCCATGATTTATACTGCAGTAGCCACATGGTCATAACTTTTTTAAAATGAAATGCAGATACATCAGAGACCAAACAAAACTAAAAGTTTAGTGGTGTTAGGCTTGCCTTGGGTCCTCTACCTAAAGGGAGTAATCAGCCACTTAATGAACTTCACCTAATGTGCTACATGTTACAAAATTCAGACAGTGCTACAGCTCCCTACAGGGTTTTCCCAGGATATCAAAATTCTCCGCTGGTTTTCTTGTTCTTACTGCTAAAGTATCCAGCTTGTCCTGGGGACACTGTATGGTGTATTAGCAATAGGGCATTAAAATCTCAGTTCCTTTTGGCTTTGGCAAAGAAATATTTTGGTTGACACAGAGTTGTACAAAGCCATTTAGCAAAACAAATGTATCACCAAAGGAATCTCTGTCTTATTTTGGACCAAGTCTCTTAGCTGCCAAGAGTCTCATTGCCTGACACTGTCCAGAGGCAGCTTGTCAACTTTGAGCAGCAGCATTAAAATCCTCTTCCAGCTTAATCTCTGCTTTCTCGCAACCAATCTTGATGACCTAATACAACTCAGAGCACAACAGAGGAGTCCATGCTTTTCACGACATGGCCTGGTTAGCAGGAGAAGACTAGGGAAGTGTATCCCCTCTTTAATGACAATACTGCTGGGGTGATTTGTTGCAACCTCTTGGATGTACTTTTTTGCAACCCCCCTCTCCCCCACTTTTATTGCGACTTCAGTGTTACTTTCTGGGTATCACTGTGTGTGGACTAAGCAAAGGAATAATAGTTTTATCAGTGGGCAGATAAGTAGTCCCAAGATTTGAGTAATTTCAGTGGGTTTTCATAAAGCAAATCATACTCATTCTTTTGGTGTACTAAAGGTATCCTTACGCTACTTACCTTTACTAATAGGCTACCCTGCATTAGCTACTCCATAGTAATTGTGTTTCAGGCTTTTAAACTAGAAGAAGGGTAATTTGTTTCATTGCTCTTTCACTGAGGGCAAAGTATTTTGAATTACCTTTTATTTAGTAGGAAAAAGAGCATGCAAGTACATATTGGCATTAGAAGCTTTGGCGTGTCAGCTGCTCTGTGGCAGCAGTGGTAGTCCAGAAAATGTTAATGGAAATAATAAATATCTTAACAGCTATTTCTAAGGGATCAAAAATGACAACTATAAAAGATTGCAGACCGAAGAAATGGCAAGGCTGATACTGAAGTTGTAGATGTTCTGAGCAGATTTTAAAATAAAAAAGAACTGCTTAATATATGGTTTCTGGGCTTGAACCCTGAATGAGAGAAGCAAGGGCCTCCTCTCATTCAAGGCCCGATAGCCTTGAGGGAAACAAGACAGGACATCTGACTTTGGCCTGGGAAGAGCTCTGGGTCTGGATGCACTGTCTCCTGGGCTTCGAGACTTGGCTTGCACCTTCTGAGCCAGGAACATCAACAGTAAGTGTTTGGGGAGAAAAAGGACTGTTGCTAATCACATGGTATTTCCACGGGCACTGGCTTGACTCTGAAAAGTTATGCTCTAAGCAAAATGACGTTTTTTTACATTGTAGTTTCTAGCATGTTTAAGGAATTCGCTGGCTAGAAGTCTGCAATCACAGTTTAGTTGTTTCACTCTGTCAGGGCTCTGTCCTGGCCAATCTGTCCACCCCAGCACCACGCACCCTCTGCGACAGCTCTGGGGCTCCAGGTCAGCTCAGGCCTGGGCACGCAAACACGTCCAGAGCTATTTAAGAAGTTGAACCTGTTCCCAGCCTGATTCCTGCAGCCCTGTCTTGCTGACCAGTTTTCCTTGGTAGACTGTGGACCTATGTGGAAGGCAGCATTGTCTCCGGTCTTCTCTCTGGTTCTGTCTCCTTGATAGACCTTGGACCTACATTGTAGTCTTGTCTCCAGGTGTCTCTTGCTCTCCCTGTTTGGACCCTGGACCTGATTTGGTTCCTTGCCTTGCTGGGACTGTCAATATCACCAACCCAATCCTGCTGAGATGCTGCAGGACTGTGTCTTCTTGGCAAGGTCACCATCTGTGCTGTGGCCATGCTTGGTTTCCAGGCTGCTGTTCCTCCTAAAGCCGCTTGTCACGGCTAATGGCACTGATGGGCCTGACTGCCCCTGCCTGGCCTCCTCTAGGACCTCTCCCCAGCCTGTCCACAGCCCAGGACCCCATGTCAGCCCCCAGGGCCATCAGCCCCTGCCCCAGCGCCACCACACTGGGGCTGATCTCCAGCTCCCCACAGCCCTACCCTGCCCGGCCATGGGCCTTGCTAAGCCAGGCCTGCCACCCAGGCTGACATCCTGGCCCAGCCTCTGCCTATCCCAGTCCCCAGGGAGGTGCCCAGTGCCTGGGGCTGGGGCTGCCCCAGAGCCGCCCGTCTGCCTGGCTCCTGGCTGGGCCAGCAGGACAGAACTGGCTGCCAGGCCCTGCCTGCTGCCCCCGGGGCATCCCCTGTGGCTCCTGGTGCCTGGCTTTGAGGGAGCCACTAGCCTTGCGGTGCCATGCTCTGGCTTCTCCTAGACACCTTCTGGTCCTTCTGTTCAGCACTTTCCTGAACAGGCAGGCAGATGGTGGAACGAAAAGTACATTTGTAAAGTTACAGAAAATGCCAGGCTAGGGAGTTCTGTCAACTCTAGATCAGAATTTAAATTCAGAAGAGAAAAACGCAAGTAGCTACATGCAATAAGACAAAGCCTGCACGGCAGGAAAATGGGAATATTGTGCAATTATTCCACTTTACTTTGCATTTATCAGTTTGTCTGGAATACTTTATCTGTCAAGAAAGAAGTAGACAAACTGAGGATTATACGCAGGATAGTAAGGAAAACAGGAGGTTTAGAAACATGACCCATATTGAAGGAACAATGGAACACAGTTGCTTGGCTTAGTCGAGACTGCAAGTATTTTAGGCTGTAAAAAAGAACAATAATCAGTAGTTCTGACCACATCAGTTCTGAAAAGTGATGGCATCTAGCAGCTTAGAGTGACTGGCAACTTTACAACCCGTGTAGAACATTAATAAATATTACTTTTTTTATATACTAAAAAATGTTAATGTATTAAAAGTATCACCAACTTGTGTGCATCCACAATTAAAAACATAATCCCAAGAACAGACATTGAAAATCCTGTATGCCCTGAGGACAGAGAAATGAAGCAGTTTTAATCAATTAAATGGTTTCTCTGATCCTAATAAGCAAATAGGAAAGAAAAATCACTTGTAAATCTGCAGTATATTACAGATTTTTTTTTTCCTGGTGCTTTTTCAAAGACTCCTCCAGATTCCTATTAATTTAAACATTGCAAAAATTGACAAGCATATTTTTCCACTGTTACAGACACTCCCTCTAGTGACAGCCACAGTCGCTCATTTAGTATCTATCATCTCAAGTACTGCAAGGGTCAGAATTCCATTGGTTTTGGGGTAATTTTTGAAAAAGTAATATTATTATCATCTGCCAGATTTGATATGGTATCTCGAATATCTTTGCACTGCTTACATGGTTTATACACAAATCAGATATATCACAACAGGTTCTAAGAAAGAAGCAATTAACTCTAATTGGTGTTCCACATAAACTCCTCAAGAGATTACTGGATATCAACAGTTAAATCTTGTAATATCTGTATGAGGAAGCGTTCAAACTGGGAAAATAATTCAGTAGAGTAGAATAAAGACTTCAGGGGTTTTTCTGATTAATCAACATGTTCAGCCATTCTAGACACTTGTAAGATATGCCATTTCCTCCCTGTTTCTACTTCAGAATCTGAAATAATTCCTGGTCTGTCAGAAAAAATTACATTAGACACGTTCCTTTGACACAGCACCACTCATCAGACCAAGTGTTTGAATAGCTACATGAAAGAATGTTATTCTAGGTTCTTGAAGATTCATGCCTATATAACCAATTTATCTTCGACTTCAAGAACAGGTTGTTATGGAGCCTTATGGTTTTGTGATCTTAAGGAACTCTTGTGCTTCTCCTTTTGCTTTATTTCACGAAAAAGCCATTAAAAAGCTGTGAAAATTGAAATACTCAGTTGGCTGAAGACTAAGTAGGACGTACTGCTGTGTAAAGCCTTGTAAAGCCTGAGGTTGTCAATTCTAAGAGTGCTCAGAGAGAACAGTAGGATGAAACTCTCCCTTGGACTTCAGCAGTTCATTAAGGTAAGAACTATGAAAGCTGTTTTCACGCAGGTATGTTTGTATCCAGAAAGGATTACAGAATCACAGAGTCACAGAATCATTGAGATTGGAAGGGACCCCTGGAGGTCATTTGGCCCAAGCCCCTGATCAAGCAGGGTCACCTACAGCCAGTTGCCCAGGACTGCGTCCAGATGGCTTTTGACTATTTTCAAGGATGGAGACTCCACAACCTCTTTGTGCAACCTACGCCAGTGCTTGGTCACCCTCACAATGAAAAAGTGTTTCCTGATATTCAGAAAAAAGTTCCTGTTCAGTTTGTGCCCATAACCTCTTGTCCTGTCACTGGAAACCATCTTCTTTACACCCTCCCTTCAGGTATTTATATACATTGATGAGATCCCCCAAGCCTTCTCTTCTCCAGGCTGACAGCCCCAGCTGTCTCAGCTTTTCCTCATGGGAGAGGTGCGCCAGTCCCTTAATCATCTTAGTGGCCCTCAGCATGTTAGTAGCTCCCTCAGCATGCATGAGTGCATCCCACCAGGGCCCATGGATTTATGTATGTTCAGTTTATTTAAGTATTCTCTAAACTGATCCTCTTCCACCAAGAGTAAGTCTTCCTTTCTTCAGACTTTGCCCTGGGGTTTTCTTGCTCCAGACTCTCCCCCTGCTCTCTGAGGCCTTGGATTCCTAAAGGCCACTCTTGAAAACAAAGACTGAGGCAAAGAAGGCATTCAGTACCTCAGCCTTTTGCATGTCCTCTGTCACCAGACCCCCTGCTCCCATTAAGCAGTGGGCCCACATTTTCCCCAGTCTTCCTTTTGCTACTTAAGTACTTAGAGAAGTCCTTCTTATTGCCATTGACATCCCTTGCCAGACTGGGGCACAGAACAGAAGATAGCTTCTCTATTTACAATTACAAGACCTTTTCTTCCTGTCTGCATTTATGCTAAAAAAGGTTGGTTTTTTTCCTCAGGCTTATATTGCCTGTGCCTCTTCACCTAAAGCCAGCTTTCTAGTCATCTTTGTCTGATTTAATTCTGCTCTGCCTGCATCTCTTGCATAGGCATCCAGTCTCAGAAATAACATCCATCAAAAACTTATCTGCCCTCATAATTCAGGCTTCAGACAGACCTTGCACTTTTCTTTGACTTGGGTCATGGCACATACCTGCTTTGATATGGAGACCAGCATGCTTAATAGAGGAGCTTGACTGTTTATTACAACAATCATAAATCAAAAATGGCTTTTAAGCTCATTGACTTAGGTGACAATTCGTCTAGCCCACAGTGCTTCTCCTTCTTGTGCATCTATGATACCTGCTCATAAAATAACTCATTTTCTGAGCTCAGTAAAAGATGAATCTTTAAGCCAGTTATTTATTTAGGGTTGTCTTATCTTTTCTTTTTGATAGCCTTCTGAAAGAAATATCTAAACAATCTCCTGAAAGCCACAAGAATAATGACTTGTCATGGACGACAAGTAGTGTAGCATGAAAAGACACCACTAGTGACAAATCCAAGATTTTAAAAATTTCAATGTAAGCCTAAAAAAAGAAATTTAAAAAAAAATATTATAGTCCTTCTGGATTTTCCACTCTTAAGGTGTGTGTCCTCAGGCTCCCTATACATTTATTTATATAAATAGTAATGTAATGGCTCATAATAATATTTCCTTTTTTAAAAAAACAATGATCTTCCTTAAGTGTATGAGTCAAGGGGCATAATAGCACTAATCAAGCAGCAGTGGCCTTGAGTTGTAAGACCATGCTGGCCTCTCTAAATGTAAGCACTGTCAAGTGATTGTCTCAACACAGCACTTTAGATAACAGAATGCTGGCATATATATTTCTGATTTCATATAATAACATGAAAGTGTTCTGTGCTTGTAAATTTAAACAACTTCTTTAGAAGTATGTCTAGTATAGTAGTTTATTATGCATAGTTGAATCATTGATTTCTCATGCATGCTCATTCCAAACTGAAGAGATGTTCTGTAGCAATCCTATGCACTTCCATTTAACATCCTTATGACAAAAGTAAACAAAATTATTCATCACAGTACTGTTCGGCTTCAAAAAAAGATAATTACAGAAATATGAGGATACTTGTTAAAAATGCTAAAAGGGGCAGACAAGGGAGTTACCTTGCATGCCTCATGGTGAATCTTTAAGGACACCAAACTGCAAGTGCATACCCAGTAAATAAGGCTTCAGGAATAGCATAAGAAAGCCAGCATTGTTAACACTAGGATAAGGTCAGTTATTAAAAGCAAGAAATCATCCTTCAATAAGTTAATGTAATGTTTTAGGGTAGAACACAAAGTTTTCTTTCAAATGCTAGCAGGCTAAATGTAAAATACAGTAAAATGAGCTTAAAAGCAGTTGAGGAACAACTTGTGAAAAACAAAAACTAATAATCGCTTTTCAAATGCAACAAAACAAAGAATGCTGCCAGAGTCTATAAGACTGGTAGATGAATTGGCATATAAAAGGAGCACATAGAGATAAAGCTAGAACCCCAAAACTGAATGATGTTTTGTTTCTACGCTTACTGTAGAAGAGCCTGGAGAGATTCTCAGACTGATATTTCTTTGTAGACAGATAAACTCAACTTGAGAAAAATAACCAGTCAAAATCTTATTTACTTGGTGATTGAAATAGCAGGACTAGTGACTGTGGTATACTTCTCAATTAACACCCTTTTTGTACCAGAGGACAAATTAATATTATGCTAATATTTAACAGAGATTCTAAGGGAAATAAAGGAATTTCAGATTCAGAGAATACAGACTACAGAATCCAGAACACAGAATGACAGAATCCAGAATCAAAGAATACAGTTTCAGCTCTGACAACTGTAGTGGGTACATTAGTAGAAACTATAATAAAGAATAAAATTAATGGATGCATGTACAAATAAGATCTTTGGAGGAAGAGTCAAAACAGCTTTTTTGACAGACAGACATTCCTCATATATTTTGGAAGTCTTCTGAAGCTGTCAACAGAACTTTAGGTACAGTTTACTTAGATTTTCATTCAGCCTTTAGCACAGCCTTCAGCAAAAGCCCTTAAATCATGCAGCCATAGAGTAGAAAGAAATCACTTTTTCACACTTCCAGAAGTAAACTTCCAGAAATCATTGCCAGGAGGTTGGGGAAGCAGACAGGATTATACAAATTTAGGGTCTAGAGGCCTGTAAACAGATACCAAAGGAAATAGTCCTCTTACAAATGTCCTCTGACATGACAAATGCGCGTGCTGGAGGAAACTACAGAGAGGGTTAGATCACAGAAAGTAGCCAGGTTCATGTGCTCTCCCTAAATAGCATCACCTGCTGTCACTCTTGAATACAGTATGCTAGGCCAAATGGACCAGCAGGGCATTTTTTATGTTCCTATCTGGACACGGTGACAAATACATGCATGCAAATCTTAGCCCTCTCCCTACTCTAAAGAAAGGTGCAGTAAAAAACCCCTAATGCATCCATCTAGTTTGGAAATCAACATGCAGAGGTACCACGAACAGACTTTACTGAGCTGACAGTTCATCACACAGGTAAACTAGCAACCCTCATCAACAACCCTGTTATACTTAGCTGTTCCCTCTCTCATTCTTGAATTTTGAAGGGAACAGAGGACACAAGAAGTTTGCACTAAATAAGTTGTGCAAAAAACACAGTGAGCTTCAAGCAGTTTGTCACCTTACACTGGTGTTCACTGAATCAACTGAGTTTGAAAACATCACTGGCCTGCTGGTTTCTTCTCTGTTGGAAGTGGTGGGATCTTGACGGTTTGGATCTTTTTCAGCAAAGATATACACAGTCCAGGAGTCTTGGCAAACATGCCTACTTACATGTTTTCTGTGACAGTCTTTAGTATTTCACTTTTTATGCCAAGCAAGCCTCAGCTTGATGAGGATGGGAAAACTATGTATTAGTCAGTAGCATAAGCCTTATTTCATATGCATATGCAAAAGAGTTACAATGTTAGTGGTAGTGCTGCAGCTGACAATGTAGCTGTGTGCAAAACCAGCTGTCTGAAGCACTGGAAGCATCTGCTTCCTTCTCTTACAACATTAGACCAATATACACATAGATAGCAATGTTTAGCTACTTCACAATTGATATATGCATGGTTAGCATGATCTTTAGGACCAGTGTTTGTGCCTGGTTTGTCAGTCTCAGGTGTTGGCATCAGCTTCCACTGGAACATTGTGTTGATAGCAAGCCAGATGTGCTCACACTCAGCATAGATGCAAATACACTTATCATATGTGCACCAGCCACATCCAGGACACCCTCCTTACCCCTTCATCCCCTCTGTGATGGCCTGAATGAAGCTACCAGGGCAGGAAAAGAAATCTGCTCATGGATGAATTCTGGGAGTCTATGGGAGAGCAAGCCCACTGCTGGGTGCAGAACTGGGAGGAGAGGAAATCCCTCAGAGAGCTCAGAATGGTTCAGGGCCTGTCTCCCAGAGACCACCATAAGCAGCCTTGTGAGACGAGACTGAGCAGAAGCCCTGACCCTGCATTTAGACCTGCCAGCACAACCCGACCGTGCTGCAGGTTGCAGAGGAAAGGCCAGAGCAATGGTCGTGCATTGGAAGCCCGGGAAGACTTACTTCTTCGCTAATTATTCACTAATGCTTCAGCTCACAGTGAGGTAAATTATATTGTCACATTCCTGTTCTGTATCTATCTCACCTGCCTTCAGCTCAGATGAGGATAATGCCTCTTGAGCATGACCACAGATCAAAGACACAGCAGCAGCAGCCAGCTGCCATTTCCTGGGCTGTTGGTGGATGCTGCCAGTGTGGGGGCCTGGCTCGCTCCTGAAGTGTGTTGTAATCATATGGCATGCAAGCACGCCTGCTGCATTAGACTTGTGGGTGAGTAAATGAAACAGTCCTGCCAGACAGGAACGAAGGTAGGCAGTATGGATTGTCAGCCATGCTTTATTACTGTGCTCAAAGGCCAATGGTCACTCCCTGGAATGGATTCCAGAGGCAATACAGACATATCTGTATTAAAAAACCAACCCACTGTGTTTACCTTGGGCTTGAGTGCTCACCTACAGGTGATCTGCAGCCAAATATTCCGTAGCCAAATATTCCAGTGATTTTAGGACTACTGCAAGTTCTGCCCACGTTTCAGAGGCCCAGGCGATGTTTCCTGTGATCGTTCAACAAGTCAAGTGATAGGAATGGAGATGTCTCCCTTGTAAGAAACAACTGTTCTACATGGCTCACGCACTCCTTTTCCCAGCGGATCAGCCAGGTGCCCACTCTCCTCATGAGCAGAATATACACACCTGCCTTGCCAGGGCAACAGCTTCTGCTCTTTATGTTTATTTAGCTGTAGTGTTTGTAAACGCCAACGTGTATTTTGTAAAGGTTCACCTTTTAATAACTTTTATAAACACCAGCGTACGTGAGCGACTGCCGGCAGCCGCCTCCCCCGCCCCGCGGCCGCAGCCTCTGAAGAACCAACGGCTTCCGCGCAGGGCGGGGCCTGGCCTTCCGTTACCGCTCCTGCGGGCGCGCGCGCCTCGGCCCGCTCGGCCTCTCCGCCGCAAAGCCTCTTGGGAGTTGTGGTCCTCCACGCTTTCTCTCTCACGGCAGGTCTGCCGCCCGTGGACTGCCTGTCCCACAGAGCCTTGCGCGGGCGGGGCGGGCGGGGCTGGCGCCCGGAAGGCGGCTCTGGCAGCCGGCGGCAGGGCGGCTAGTTCAAGTTGCCATAGCGGCGAGGTGAGGAGGCGTGTGGGGTTGTCGGGCGTGCGCGGGGAAGGGGTCGGCTTCGCTTCGGGGCGGTGGGGCGTCCTCCCGCAGCTGCTGTGCCGTGAGGGCTGGGGGCGCGGGGAGGGCAGAGCCGGGGGCTGCGGCCAGAGCGGCGTGCGGGAGGGGGCTGCGCTGCCGCTCGGGGCTGGCGGAGCGCCGCGGGAGGGCGGGCGCCGAGGTGAGCGGCGCCGGGCCGCGCGGCCGCGGCGTTACTGAGGGACCGCGGCGGCAGCCGGCGGGCCTGGCGGAGGCCCGGCCGTCGGCGTGCCCGGCGCCGTTCTGGGGTTGTCCCGCTACCCCTGGGGCTTTCGCGATCCTGTCCGGGGCAGAAGATCCAGGAGGCCCGGAGGCTCTCAGAGATGAGGTCAGGTGTTAGTAAAGTTCGATACGTGCACGGCCGGAGGAGGATTTGCAGAGGGCGTTAGTCGAGCTTACTTGCTGCGAACAGTGTGAAGGAACCGTTTTCTGTGCCGTGGTGCTGAGAGTGCTGGGAACGTGGTGTCGTAAGTTGGCGGTAAAGTGTGGTACTGGTGCCTGAAAGCATGATGGTGAAATGTCACCATGTTGGATCACCTTCCTGGCTTTTTGGAAACTTCTCCTGGCTCAATTAGAAGCGCTGCAGGAAGGGCCTTTCAGGTGTGATGTCCATTTCTGGAACAGCTATTGAATTTTTTGTCATGCTCAGTCTTAACTATAGGGCTTCAAACATGCCTTTAGAATGCTGTCGTGGTTTAACCCCAGCCAGCAACTAAGCACCACCCAGCTGCTCACTTGCTACCCCCCTGGTGGGATGGGGGAGAGAATCGGAAAAAAGAAAAAACTCGTGGGTTGAGATAAAGACAGTTTAATAGGACAGAAAGGAAGAAAATAATAATAATAACAATAACATGACAGTAATAATAAAATGCTTGGGATATACAAAACAAGTGACACACTGTGCAATTACTCACCACTCACTGACCGATGCCCAGTTAGTCCCCAGCTCCCTCCAGTTTATATACTCGGTATGATGACACATGGTATGGAATATTCCTTTGGCCAGTTTGGATCAGCTGTCCTGGCTGTGTCCCCTCCCAACTTCTTGTGCCCCTCCAGCTTTCTTGCTGGCTGGGCATGAGAAGCTGAAAAATCCTTGACTTGATTATTGCTAAATAGTGTTTATACTAAAAACATCAGTGTGTTATCAATATTACCGTCATACTAAATCTAAAACATAACAGTATACTAGCTACTAGAAAGAAAATTAACTCTATCCCAGACAAAACCAGGGCAAGCACTAAGTTAGTTACCTAGTGATAGAATAGTCCTCATGGAGCTAAACAAATAAAAATACCTGAGAAGTAATCAGTTTGTGTATACTTAGTTTATCTTTTGTTTACATGAGCTGGAGAACTTGTTGTTGAGATTGGCAGCTGTACTTTATGTTTGCTTTATCCTGCAGATCTCTTAACAAGAGAGTCCTCAGTGTAACTGACATGCCCTGTTTTCTACAGGGAAGGAAAATACTGAGTATGGATGTTTTTCCTCAGTGCAAGAAAGGTTATAATCTGTTTGGGTAGACTAAAAACCAGTAAAAGACAAATGATTCTCACTGTCAAGTAGGTTGTATGCTCATGTGCTGAAATCAGTCTAGGTTTTTGGAAAAAGTGATAATAGGCTTTTTTTGGTTTAAATAGGCAAGTGTACATACAGAATATTTGTACAAATTTGTACTTTATGATTTTTTTTTTTAAATCTGAAATGAAACTTCTGTAATTCCTTTAAAAATGAGGATGTTGCTTTGTATGAAACAAAACTTCTTCAACTTAAAAGACTTAAAGTTCCTCTTAGGTTGCTCATGAGAACAAAAAGGAATGCTACTTAACCATAAATAGAAAGTTTTCTTCAGACAAAATGTCCTCCTGTGTTTAGCATTTACTTTTCTGTTTACCTTGTTTACTAGCCTTTCTTCAGTGCTTTGGACAGTAAGTATCTTAATGAGTTTATTTTTGGACAGCTGAAAACAAGCCCATTAATCTTTTCTGCTGTAAATCTTCATTTCCCTTTTGTTTTCTCCAGTGTCGTAGCTTTTCAGTAGTTGGGGCTCTTATGTTTGAGATGCTTCTCAGAACGATGTTTTCAGCAGATAAGTCAACTGCTGTTTTTCATTTATTTCTATCAGTGCCTATCTCTTTTTCTGACATTACAAGTTGCCATACTTGTCTAACTAGAGGTACCTGTAGGGCCATATTCAGAGGCCCACTCTCAAAAGAGTCTGAGAAATTTTTAAGAATTTAGTTCCCATCAGCTGAGATGCAATAACTAACCTTTTGAATTATGCTGGCTTATGCCTTTTCATCAGGAAATGAGTTAAAACACTTTCTATCATTTGAATGTTCTTACATGTCTCATTGTTCTTAATTTCTCTGTCTACTCGGGTATCCTTAAAAAGTCCTCTTTCACTAATGTGAAACTGATAATGTTGTAAGTGATGTTGTTATTTTGGGGCTTTTAGCTTCTAGAAAGAAATATGACATGATGGAATTAAGAGTTAAGCCTAGTCTTTCACTAGGAGCTGTTTGACTCGCAGACAAGCTATATGAATTGCATAATGTAAGGTTAGTTTTCTAGCTCTTGTGGGGTATTTCTGTGCAGTATTCTACATACAGAGTAAATCCAACATAGGCTTTTCTGCTCAGTTTGGGAGAAAAAGACAATTTTCTTCCTGTGAAACTGTGAATGGAGTTCTGAAGAATCTAAATTGCCAAAACAACGTTTACTATGACTTTGTAGTTGAGGTAATATATGACAGATATAGACCATCAGCCATTTGCTATGATCATTAAAATTGAATGTGTTGTGACTGTAAGAATGATTACAGTCAGACAAAATATGCTGGCACGTAGATCCATGAGTAGATGAGGACTAGATTCCTGTGGATTAATGTCTCAGGGTTGAGTTTCTAATAAGGTTGATCTTGTGCTTAATTCTTAGTGTGGCTATTAATAGGGTCTCCCCTTTACTTGGTGTCTTAAAGATATTTTCACAAAATGCTGAAACTGAAAACCTTTGTTAAGCTTGGAGGAAATTGATCACTGAATCAGTTGCTTATTGGGTTTTGAGGCATTGTGCTGCTTGTCATGCTTGGTAAGATCAGAAAGAGAAGTTTTAGCCCAGAGAACTGGCACTGCAGTTATAGAAGGAATTCAAAATTACTCTAGAACAGCTGATGCCAAACTTGCTTGAGAGGAGTCTCATTTCATGTTTATCAGTGATACCTGTGGTCTGTGTGCTGGAATATGGATCTTGCTGATGTCTATATGAGGTTCTAGTAAAGGTCAAGGGGAAAATACAGCTTGATGTAGTAATGTGCAGGACAAAGTTGTTTGGGGTTTTTTGTACTGAATTATGTTAAAAATGAATATTATTCCATGTTGTTACTTATACTGGTGTTTTGTTTCTTTATTTTTCTCTGTCTTTGAAAATATCCTGTATTTCCTGTTTCCCAGTGCTCAGTGTTTATGCTTTCTCAGCCTCATTTAGACTTCACTTCAGCTGATCAGAGTGAGAGGCACTGGAATACTGAATTCTGATACTGGCAGTAAAAATGTGTTTCAGTGAGATAAGGGGAGGGGAAGGTGAGATAAATTCATCACTTCAGAAAATGTAAGGAATAGACTGAGTACGTTGATTTACTCTCCTTTCATGTTTGAAAAGTCTGGGGGACACAAATTTACAACCTTTTAAAAATGAAATATAAGGCTCTGGAAAAACATCAAGTTGCCTCTATATAAAATACAATATAAGAATTGAATCTCATCTATGATTTCTTTGGGAAACTTCGGCTTTAATGACTAGAAGAATGACACTTTTATGGTGGCTTTTTTTTGTGTTGACTACAGGACCAAAGAGAGTTCGAGAGTTTGCCAGTCTATTTCCTCTTCCCCAAAGTAGGCTCAGACTGCCTCTCCCAACAGATGCTGTTAACACAGATCTTGTGATGGTGATTCTGTGACCTTTAGGCAAACTGCTGTAGTGTGTAATAGTTTAAGAAAAAATTTCTATCTAACCTACCTTTTGAAGGCTGTGATTTTAATCAGTTACTATGTGACTTTATCATACTGGTCATAGCTGTCTGTAGCTTTTAATAGTTTCTTTTCCTGTCTCTGATGATTGCTATCCTATTTACCCTCCTCTACCTCTCCATTCTTAAGCCTCAGCAATCCCCATTCTTTCCTCACAAGCTGTATTTCTTCTGCTTCAAGTAATTTTTGAATTTTAGTCAAGTCAATTGCCCCAGCATCAACATAGTAATCTGGGTTACTTCGGATTAACATTGGATAAAAGAAATATTTCCCAATTTACAAAATTACCCTTATTTTTACATCTCGTATGGTGTTAACTTTTTCTTCTCAGAACATGACATTGTTGATGCACATTCAACTTGAAATACTGAAGCTCTTGAATAGCCTTTTTTTTTTCTCTTTCACCTACTGACTTCTGTTTTCCTTGCTGTATTTGTCCAGTCAGACAACTAGTGTCAGCTGCAAACTTAATAAACAGATTATATTACATTATCAGGTCATTTAACGAAAATATATAGTGGATTCACTCCAGGTTCTCACTTGATGCCTCTCTCCAATTTGCCACTTAATTTCTGTTAACTGCTCTATGTGTTCTGATAATCACCCTCTTCCATTTTAGGAAAGCTTAATTTAGTTCATGTTTATTTAGCTTACTTTTGTGAATGTCGTGTGTCCAAGGTTTTAAAAAAAAAAAAAAGTGACCTGTACTGCTTCTTCCCTGTTTAACAAATTTAGTTACTCATTACCAAATCGATTGATTTGACATCAATGGATGTCAATGGATGTGGGTTTTTTTTTTGTGAGAACAGATCTTTTGTTGGAAACTTAAAATAGTCTATTTTAATTTTTTCCACATATTTAAATTAAGTTGATTCATCTATAACTTCTTGGCCACAGTTTTCTTTCCTTCCCTTCTTTTTAAGACACTGCATTTGCTTTCTTCCATAATATCTCCAATTCTCCTTAAGTCATTAAGATACTGGTTTTTAGACTTGCTTCAGACAGTCAGTTACTTGGCGTTATTTGTCTTAATTGGCCCTGACCAATCTGAATATAGCTTAGCAAGTAGTGCGAGGTAAAGGGGAATGGTTCTGCAGACCAGAACAATTGATAAAGCCTTGATGTCTCCACTGTATGTTTTGGGGGGAGAATTTGCTTTGGGCTATGGTCTTATCCTGGGTACTGAACACTTAGAAGTAGTGAGAGTGCATCTTTTGATTTAGTTCTCTCCTAATGGGCTCTGCCTCTTGAATCTTGGCACTGCTTCATGGTGTGAACAAACATAATAACTGAGGAGCAGCTGGAAGATCTGCTTCAAAAGTACATCCTGCTGACCTGAACCAGAAAGGCTAAAGTAAATGTAGTCTGAGGCTATTAAATTGCTCTAGGAGTGTTGTGCAAATCAGAGACTGTTCAGTCACAATCAGGATTTAACATTCATTACTTTTTCTGGTCTTCCTGCCTAGGTTTCAAGATACTAATGGCAGATTCATCCAGTGATTCAGACAACTTTCTTAGGGGTCGAATAGGAAGGCGGCCACCTTTGAGAGCAACCTACAACAGAGCTCGGAACTATGGTGCTGAAGAAGTCACAGAGAAGATCCATACTTTAGCAAGCACTTTACAGGTTGTTTACAAAATATGGTTTTAAAGTATTTATACAGTCTGTATTTCTGAAACATAGGGTCAAATTTTCATTTCTGAAGTTGTGGAAAATACTGTACTGATGGGAAATATTGCTTTCTGTGCAAATCAAAAAGGTTTTGGGAAGTTGATCATATTGCCTTGAGCTGAAAGTATGTGGCTTGTTACACTTTTATACAGCTGTTATTTCAGACAGTAATAGAATGTTGTTAGAAACAATTAAATGTTTGGTAATACTGTTTATAAAGTTAGCAAACTGAATAATGCCAAATAAACTTTGTCAGATTCTCACAAGAGATGTTAAATTTTGTAGCAGAAGGTTCCAGCCCCATCTTTGTTGTCTTGTACTGTGTAAAATTTCCCAATTCCTGATGAAGTAAAAATGTAGGCAGTCAATTCCCTCATGATAGAGCTTACAATTCAAATATTTTCTACATGTGGAACAGCACAGTGAGAAGCAGTATTTGTAAACTTGTAAGAGATCCATACCTGAGCAGGAAGAAGTATTCATCTAATTCCTGCTGCTTCGGTGGAGGCAGCAGGGGAAATCTCTGAATCTGTTTTGCAAGTGGGAGGAGACATTTAGCTGTCTTGACACAATTTATTGCCATTCTTCTCTAGCTGACAGTTCTGAATACCTAGAGTGGGTGGGCTTATGTATTATCACTTGTGTTGAAGTATTGTTTGTCTGGCAATATTTTTTTTTCTTTTTAATATGTGAGAAGAGAAAAGTCTATATAGAATGCTGAATTTAAACTTCAAAACTTCTTTACTGGAAAATAATCATCAAGTTAGAAAAGAGATGACTTAATAAGAATGTAATCTGACTATTTTTTAAAAGGACTCTTTGGTATTGTCCTGTTTCTGTCTAACCTCTTTCTAGCTGCTCTTTTGAAATTCTGATTTTAAGCTAATTGCTTTTTGTGGACTGCTTTTCAGCAGATCTGCCATCTGATCCAGCTCTTCATCTGGTCAGAGTGCTCATGCAGAGACCTTCTGCAGAAACCTTATCTATTGTGTTGATCTTCAAAAATTTGTTATTTCTCAGTTAACTTAATTCTGTTTTACAGGCAGGTAATGTTAAGATCTTTGGATTAAAAAGGTTTTTCTACAGAGTGGCTGAAACTTACAAAACTTTTTATTTGAAGCCAAGGCCTTACTGTTGTACTGTAAATGATAGTGTGGTTTGGGGTTTTTTTTGTTTGTTGTTTTGGGTTTTTTTTGTTCACTTTAGCTGCTCTGTACATCTTCAGGTTCTGGTTATTTGAATAGAATTTTGAATACTTAGACCCTTTAAAAAGCACTTGTGTTTTCAATTTACTCTTATAAACCAAGAATAATGAAGACAACAGTAATGTTTGATCAGAGGAGGTTTCTGTTTTGACTTTTCTTCCTCAAACTTTTTTTTTTTTAAGGATACCAACAGAAATCTAAGACATGTTGACCATTTGCTAGGACAATACAGAGAATACAACAAGGAACAAACTGAAGCAATAGCAACTGTGAGCAACTTTCAGTTTATCTTAACTTCTTGAATCTTTTCTGCTAATAGCATTCATAGGTGGAAACTTTGTAGTAATGGACAAACTATATCAAGAGTTAAGTAGATGTAAACAGAAACTTTTCATATTTATTTGAGCAATCTAAATCAAACTATAGTAATATGTTACATAATGAAGGTTTTGTAGCTTCCTTACTTTTCTGGTTTACAAGCACCAAAGAGATTGTTGTTATGATACTATGCCAAGTATAAGGTGCATAGCTGAAATAGAGTATTAGGGAACATATTTCCTTTGCATTAATAAGTGATAAGATAAAAGCTGAATTATAGCAGGGAATGAGATTGTGATCATACTGGTGTAGGTTTTTTTCCTGTCATTCTACAGCTTCCTGTCAGTCAACAGCTTCTGAATCTGGTGACCAGCTTTCTCTAAATTGTAGAAAGGGTGAAATACTCATGAATATCAAGCTTCTACAAGTTTGAAAGCAGGTGTCTAGACAGAGAAAGTAAATTAGTGCTGGTAGGGCAAGAGAGGTTTCTAATGTGGTTACAAACAAACTGCAGCAAGTGCTGCCTTGAAACATACATATGAGATATAGGAATATTTTGCATGTGAAGGTAGAGAGAAAAAGAAAAAGTAAATATGTAGAAAAGAAGGCTTGTTTTCTTCAGACAACTTGCTTTCTAAATCAGTATGCACAAGCTCTGCATGGAAGTAATTGGGAATATTGTATGCCTCAATTTTTTTTCTTCTGTTTGAATGCTGGTTGTGTCTTTATAAGCTTTACTTTGGTATTGAATTTGTGGAATTTCTGGTGGGCATTGGAACCATTTAAGATTGTTTTTAACAAATACTGATACTAAATGTAGTTCAAAATTGTTATTCTGGAAAAATTTTCTATTAGGAAACATCAAGGTGAGACATCACTTAAAGTTAGTTTTGACTTAATGTCCATTCTTCTTAGTCATGCTAGGTGGCTTTTGATTATGGCTCAAGTGGAGGAGAAATCTAGAGACTCTAACCATCTCTTGCCTGAGCTTTAAATAGTAAAATCAGTCTTATTAGTAAAAATAGCATGTTTCTCTGAGTTCCTGTTCCCTTTCTGAAGCAGAAGTTTCCACTCACATAGAATAGATGTATGTGTTTGGTATGTGGGAAGAAGCAGCTGGGATCAGGAAGTAGTGTATCTATTTTCCTTCTATAATAAATATTTGAGAAAAACTTGAATAAATTTCTCATTTGGATGGTGATGTGTTGGGTTTTTTTTCACAATGATAGTCAGTCAAGTGTTTCTACTGCATTAGACAAACTTGTTTATCTAAGAATATTTTCCTCCAAATGAAATACGTGTTTAGGGGTCTGTCAGTTATGCCGAGTATTGTACTGTCTGACTCTTAATTCTTGATGATCTTTTCCTTAAAAAAGACTTTCTTCAGACCATTGTATAGCATATTTGCATTTATGAATTGGTGACTGTTGGGCTGCTGAGGAGCTATTTTCCATTCTAATTTATAAATTAGTCTTGCTACCCCATTGTGAGGTGCCTGGTGTCTGCCTGTGAATCAGTGCAAAACTTGCTATGTATCTTACAGGGTCAGGAAGGTTTGCTGCTCAGAACTTTATTTTGTTCTTGCTGTTGTTGATTCTCTAGTGGTGGGAACATTGTACTCTCCATATGTGCTCTGTTCCAGAGCAATGTTATTCTCCTGCTGACTTCACTGTTGGTCTGTGATTTTGTTATGTCCATGGAGGACAGGAATAGTAAAGGTTCTGTTCTGCCCTTTGGGGTGGGGAGGTGGGGGAGAGTGGGAGGAGAGAATGTTTTGGAGTGGGGTTTTTTTTCTTTTTGCTCATGTGAGGCTTTGGAGAGGTTTAAAAGTAATTAGCCTTTGAGAGAGATCTGGTTGGGTTTTTTTGTTTTCTTTTTTCTGGTGGCACTGATGTTTGTCTCTTTAAATAAATTAAAAACAAAACAAAACAACAAAAGAAAGAAGAAATGGGAAAGGACCAAAACGTTAGGCACTGTTTTGATGGGATTTAAACAGCTTATAGATGAGAAGTCGAGGAATGGAATTCAGATTGGTGAATATTAAAGATATTCTGTTCAAATTTGTGTATGTTAATATCTCTGTTCTACTGTCACTAGCCTCTCTTCATTCTTTTAATAATTAAGTTGTTTTTTAAGAGAACACAGATACCTTAAAATATGACGATGTTGCTAATGTAAATTATAATTCAAAATTTTTAAAAAATTTTTTGGCCATTGTTCTGTTCTAAAGAAACAGACTGAAGAACAAGGTTGTTAATTCTGGACACTGTCATGGTTCTTTGTTTAAAAAAATAAAAATAATAAAAAAATCCAGCTGTCTGGTTTCAGGTAGAAAGGATGAAAATGAGTGCTGTAAAGCTAAAACACTGAAATTGAGCACCTGTAGCTTAATTCAGAGTTTTTGTTGCCCTATTAAAGATGCAAGATAAGTCTTTGACAGAGTCAAGTTAGATTTGAAAATTGAGTTATTGCTGTTCTTTCTTTGATCCTCTGGCATATTCATGATTTTTTTTTTTTTTAAGTTTCAGCTTTTTGAATACAAAAGTGATCTTTTGTTACATACATGCATTGCTGTATCTTTTTCCCTCAAGTAGCCTCATTCTTTTTGAGAAAGCATTAGAAAATCCTTAAGGTTTTTGGTTTGAGAGTTTCTTAGTGATGATGAAGTTGTTCTTATAGTACCATATAATGAAAACATAATACTTTAAAAAGAACCTAAGCAAGCATTGAAAGCTTCAGAAAAGATTTAACATAGTGTTTTATGCTTTGGGAAAAAAGTGTTGCCCAGAGAGAGATCCAACACTGTGTATAATTCTGCAAGAATAAAGAAGCAATTTAACCATTGTGTACAAGCCTCTGTTAGGGAGAGGGAAGGTGAACCTTTAGAAATGGATGTTTTGTGGATTGTCAAATTAAAGGTGTGACAAACGCAAATGGCTAAGAACCGAAGTTAGTAAATGCAATCTTAGAAAATGTGGTGAGTTGACCCTGGCTGGATGCCGGGTGCCCACCAAAGCCTTTCTATCACTCCCCCCTTCTCAGCTGGACAGGGGAGAGAAAATATAACAAAGGCCTTGTGGGTCGAGATAAGGACAGGAGAGATCACTTACCAATTACCGTCACGGGCAAAACAGACTCAACTTGGGGAAAACTAACTCAATTTATTACCAATCAACCAGAGTAGGGTAATGAGAAATAAAACCAAATCTCAAAACACCTTCCCTCCACACCTCCCTTCTTCCCGGGCACAACTTCACTCCCGGATTCTCTACCAAGCCCCCCCAGAGGTGCAGGGGGATGGGGAATGGGGTTTACGGTCAGTTCATCACACATTGTCTCTGCTGCTTTATCCTCCTCAGGGGCAGGACTCATCACACTCTTCCCCTGCTCCAGCGTGGGGTGCCTCCCACGGGAGCCAGTCCTCCATGAACTTCTCCAATGTAGGTCCTTCCCATGGGCTACAGTTCTTCATGAACTGCTCCAGCATGGGTGCCTTCCATGAGCTGCAGTCCTTCAGGAGCACACTGCTCCGGTGTGGGTCCCCGACGGGGTCACAAGTCCTGACAGAAAACCTGCTCCATGGGCTCCTCTCTCCATGGATCTGCAGGTCCTGCCAGGAGCCTGCTCCAGCGTGGGCTTCCCACGGGGTCACAGCCTCCTTCGGGCACCCACCTGCTCCGGTGTGGGGTCCTCCATGGGCTGCAGGTGGATATCTGCTCCACTGTGGACCTGCCTGGGCTGCAGGGGGACAGCCTGCCTCACCATGGTCTTCCCCATGGGCTGCAGGGGGATCTCTGCTCCGGTGCCTGGAGCACCTCCTCCCCCTCCTCCTTCACTGACCTTGGGGTCTTCAGGGTTGTTGCTCTCGCATGTTCTCACTCCTCTTGCCGGCTGCCGTTTCTGTGTGTCCCGCAACTTTTTTTCCTTCTTAAATATGTTATCCCAGAGGCACTACCACTGTCGCTGATGGGCTCGGCCTTGGCCAGTGGCGGGTCCATCTTAGAGCCGGCTAGTATTGGCTCTGTTGGACATGGGGGAAGCTTCTAGCAGCTTCTTACAGAAGCCACCCCTGTAACCCCCCCTCCGCTACCAAAATCTTGCCACACAAGCCCAATACAGAAGATAAGATGCAAGTTTGAAAAATGAAGAACTTGTTTAGTAATATAGTTAGTTCTGAACTTTAAGTTGGGAATGGCTGCCTTTTTCAGGAAGTGTAACTACTAAAAGTTGGGCTTGATGTAAAGCTGCCTAGTGAAATTTGATAGCCATATGTCAAATTGATTCCAGGTAGGGCTGGTAGAAAAATTCCAATTAAAAAAATATTCTTTGGAGTTGTTTTCTGGATTTTGCAGGGCAGTTGTTGAGCATTGCTGGCAAATAGGTCTTATTTTGGTTGTAGGAGACATACTTTTTTTTTCAGTTTTTCTGGTGTGTTGCACCACTGTTTTAAGAAACTTCATATTTGAAGCTGCCAATGTTGGAAAGATGTTTTGTTTAGTTATAGGAATATGACATATGAGATATTGAAGAAAAGCTGTTATTAATTCATAGGTATACTTGGCTTAAAAATAGTTTTGATTCTTTTAATGACTTTTTTTGAAAAATAATATTTTACATGCATGTCGTTTTTTTTAATCAGTCTATGTTCATATTTCAGTAAATTGTAATTTCTCTGCAGTTAAAAGAAACACTGGAACAATCTATAGGTCAGTTAAGGAGCCAACGATTAACCCGAAACTCTGGAATGAGAAGTGCTTCTCTCTCAAGCTTATATCCTAGTGATCTGGATGGAGGAGGAGTGTCAGGTAAAATACTTAAGGTGCTTGAGTATACTTAAATTGTGTCATATAGCTTTTCTATGGAAAGAGGAAATTAAGAAGAAAAGTGTGTAAAGATAGTGGCGTGAAGTTATCATTGATTACTTCAAAGAAATTCAGTTTAGAAATTTTTGAGACCTGCATTAAGTTATACAGTTGTTTATTTGGTAAATTCTTATAGCTTTCTGTTACATAGTCTTTTCTGCTGGTATCCTGAGAGATCTAAATGACACATTGATTCTTTCAGCAGAGAAAATTCCTTGTCCACTTCATGAGTTGTAGGTACATACAAGTTAAAGCTAAATCCAAAAGATATTGCAGCTTCTGAAGCTTGCTTCACAGCAAAAAGGAAAGTTAAATTTTAAATGCATGAGATTATGGATGTGTGGATGAAATTATGTAAGGCTCAGTAGAAAAAGAAAAACTGGACCAATGTATAACCTACAGAAAAGTAGTTTCTTCTTGTATGTCTCTCTGCAAATTCATATTTTAGGAAAAGGTGTATTTTGGAGGAGTATTCCTCCTAGAAGTACCATTTCATATATTTTAGTAGAAAGCTCTAAACTTTCATTTTTCTAATGTGAAAGCTGTGAAGTACTGTAGTTTGAAGCTATAATAGACCCAGGTGGAGGAAAAGCTGTTGCTTGGGCAAATAAAACTTGAATCAAAAACTGCCTATTCCTTGGAGGAACAAAGGAAACCTCTTTCTTACCCATCACACACGTATTCCAGAAATATTTCAGTTGAAGAATAATCCTGGGAAGAGCTAAACAAGAAGTATGCCTGTGCATTTTATGTAACTTTAGTAGTTGTTTTGTCTGTAATGTGGCCTATAAGGATATTGGCAAGATGAAACACACGTTTTTCATGAAGCAAAATGAAAAATTTCCAGTACAAAGTTTTGTCTTCCTACTTATTTTTTTATCTCTTATCTCATAAAGGGAACCGCCACTTCCTGCCTACTTCTCCTCTCAGGGATTATGGAGACTCACAGGGCAATAAACATCGAAGGTCTAGATCTGCAAGTGTTCGATTTGTCAATGAGGCAGATAATTTGGACCAGGTACAGAGCACTAATGGGAGTTGCTTCCCCAAATAGGCAATATGTGGTCACCAGGCTCTTTGCTTTTACATCAAATGAGATTATTCTGATGATGCAGCTAAGAATGTTTCAGCTATGAAGTGTACTTTCAATGTTACGTGCCATTCTTCGTTAGGCAGTCACTTATTGTATTTATCAGCATCATGAAATTTCATGCAAATCTATCATTATAGAGAGAAAGGTGGTAGTGATATCAAAAGGAATGTATGAAAATTATCTCTGTACTTCTTAGGCCACATATAAGAAAGAAAAATCATCTCTGAATATGTGATTAACATCCACCTACATGCTGAAATCCAGTGTGGCTATAAAGGGGATTGTTCTGCATTAGTTAATGGCACAGGATCTTGGTGCTTTTGCTCTTTACTTCAGTGTAGCCTGGATTGATTTTGAGCCAGCTAGTTCTCCATCTTAATTCTAGGTCTGACCTGTGAGTGGGATAATTTGACCCTGTTCTTCAGGCAGATGATGCGAGGAGGAGAGGATGTGTATGGCACTGGTAATTTTCATACCCCTCAACTTGTGTCTACTTGCAGACTCTTCAGAAAAAATGAATTAATTACTTTAATGGATAAGATTATAGGCTTTCTATATCTTACAGATAGAGAGGAGATTTCAGTACCTGTTTTTGCTCTTTCAGAGTGGCTAGAGCTGCTTGAGTGAATCCCTTTGTGTGGACTAATTTGTCCAGGAGAAATGTATTATGACTAATACTAAAGCACCTAATTGTAAGGTGTTCATGTTGACTTCACTAAATCAGTCTCAACTTCCAAATAATTAGTTTTAAACTTAACCACAATACATTCTCTCAGTTGACTTTTTGGGAAGTCTGAGTGCTACAGAAATTCCTAGACTTCTATTTAACCCTCTTTCATTGTCCTTTCAGTCTACTTCTTCCCCCATTCCTTCCTCCCCCAAGGTTAGTGTGGAACATAATCCTTGGAAGGAAGTAATGTTACATGGAAATCTTTCCTCCTAAGCTTCCAAAAAGCTTAGAACTATTTTAGACTACTAAATATTCTATAAATATCTTAGAAATTTTATTCAAGGGAGTTACTCCAATGCATACAAAATTCCTAGTTTATATTAAGTATGTAAGCAAATTGCTTTTTTTCCTGTTTTGATGATAACTGCTCATTTATTCCTTATTCTTGTCTTTGAGTGAGTGAATATGGCTTTACTCAATCATTAACTATTTTGTAAGAAGAGTATAGTGCTTTGAGGAATGATGAACTAGAAGTAGTCATTGATCATGACCATAGATAGACATTGGGGCAGAGAGAAGGCAGTACTGCTTGACTAAAGCTGTGGCTTTTTCTTCTTTCTGTAACCACAGTCCCTTTATTCCCATTATGACTGCTGCTAGCTAAGGTAATTTTCCAGCTGAACGGGTTTTTGGCACATTTGAGTATCTCTCCTTCTTAGGCTGATATGTTCTGAAAATATGTTGTGTTTTTCAAAGTCTCTTGTGTCAGGTTGAAATTTCTGGTTAGTCACACAGGGGAGATGGTAGTGCCTGTGTCAATGTTGAGGGCAGTCAGCTGGGCTATGGAAGATCCAGGTTTAAATCTTGGGCATAGAACAAGGGGTTATTATAAACCAGGGTTTTTCATAATGATGGTCCTGGCCACTGAGCTGTGGACAGCAGTAGGTTGGATTACGATGGATTAACTGTTACTTTTTATCCCATGAAGGATGGATAACCTATTACTTTTTTTATTTGCTCCCTTAACAACTTTGACTATAAATTGGGGGCCTGCTGAATGGGGAAATGGGAGGTTTTACAGAGGAAAATAGATGTATGGTGGTTTTTTTTTTCCCAAGCTCTGAAAATAGCATTCTAGTAGAGTATGTAAAGTCTTGGGCAAGGTAAAATACCTTTCCTTAGTGCTTTAGTAGTTCCTGAATACATCATAGTGTTCTGCTTGGTCACTTCCAATTTCATATGCCACCTTTTTATAGTAATATATATAGCTGGGCAGAACTTTGTTTCACTTATACTGGCATTTATTAGCAGGAAATGTGTCTTTCCTGACTTCACCTGTTCAGACCTTTCAGCTTGTTTGCATTAGGTTAAAATGATGGTGCACTGTCAGGTAACCAAAATGACCAAGCTCTGAACCATAGAAAAAAAACCATAGTTGGGAAACTTGGTTTAATAAATAATGTACTGAAAATCAAACTTCAATGACCAAGTGTTGTGAAGGGTTGATTGAAATAGAAGCGTGGAAGCCTCATCCACTCATCTAGGCTCATCTGCAATTCATGGAATTTTGTTACTTTGTAGGTTACTTTTATCTGCTTTATTTTATAAAGTGTGTATATATGTATTTTTGGAATATCACAGAAAAAAGTGTTCCTAAGCCTTGGCTTAATTTGTGTACTTTGATTTACAGCTGCATTCTTTCCACCAGTCTCTTCGAGATCTCAGTAGTGAACAAGTTCGCCTAGGAGACGACATCAGTCGGGAGCTTTCAAGAAGAAATCGGTATAAACAGAATATAACTCCATGTGAAGAATAGCGTGGAAAATAATTGTTATGCTTTTAAATAATTCTTAAACTCCTTTGTTCTTTTGTATTTAAAAAAAATAATTTGGGGGAGAGTGGGGGATTGCACAATGTGTAGATAAAAGCAGTGTTATGAACTGCTTATTCCATGTCATCTTGTGCAGTATTTATAAATGTAAGTAACACCCATCAGTTCTGATATGTGTAGTGTATGTAGCTTCCGCCCCCCCATTTTTTATATATGGACAAACCAACAAGAACTTGGGAATTTCTTTTATTACAACTTTGCTCCTTATTTGTTTTTGGTACTGGAGTCTCTTGAGGGCAAGCTCTCATGCAGGCCATAATGTTTTTTTAAAGTACATACTGTCTCAACATATGGTGCTTTGTCTAATAGCAATGACAGGAATTTGTCTTCTAATTCCTAGTAGGAACTAGTACTGTTCAAAAGGACTGTGTAGAAGTGTTCGTAATTTTGTACTTGTTGACCTGATACCTAGCCTTTCAAACTAGATGCTCTGTTATGTTCACTTGAGGAATGGAAATGCTTTTTATCATGAATTTTCCACTTGAGGCTGGTCTCTAATTACGCTAGCAATTTAAAGGCTGTAGAACAAATTGAAGTAGCATAAAAATCCAGAAGATTGCTGCTGTTTAAAATTATCACAGTCGATATTTAGTTTTTGTACTGTAGAATATTCTTACCTATATTTTTCTATGAAGGACTGATGCTGAATTAAGAAAGACTCTAGAAGAGTTGTCTGAAAAGCTCACTGAGTCCCAAAGACAAGAAACGGTGAGTGTGACTAATGTGAAAAGATGATGTATATTTAGTATTCTAAGCAGGATGTGGACTTCTAGTTTAATGCGTGTATTGGTAATGAGTACCACATTTTAGTACGTATATCTGAACATGCTCTTATCTAGGCTACTATAGGTTGTTATAATGTTACCCTTCCATAATGAAATCAGCAAGACAAGTTTTATACTTCAGGTACTTGTTTAAAGTAAAAGTGACTGTTTTACAAGTGTGTATGTAGTGATTTTTTCTGTTTCAAAATTCATGGTCTTGGAGAAAGCTGCTTTTTAACTTTGAACATCAGTTTGAACACTATCATACTTGTTGAAGATACCTTTTGAAAGGTAACAGTTTCCCGTGTTATGATGATGAATAATATTGTTTCCTCTTCCTCCCCCCTCTCTCCCTGTCCTTTTCAGTCCTTATCATCTGTGCAGCGTAACAGGAGAAATCTCTTTGGGCTGCACTCTTCTCTAAAGGCTTTGTGACAAATGTAACAAAGGAGGCAGGACAGCCATGATAGTCTCTTCTTTTTTACTTCCTGTATCTGCTGGAAGTAGACCAACTGCAGTCTATCTCTCTTAAATATAAAAGAGATCTGCTATTGAGGTGGAAGTCACAGTGTATTGCTGTAGGAACAAAAGAAGTTGAGAACCTCCCCAGTAGTTAGGAGGTGAAAATTCTGTAGGTAGTTCTCGACGTATAAGGCTTGAGTGTATGCTTTATGTAAATATTAATATGGTATCAGTAGCAATGCTGACTTTTCAGAGCAAGTGTTGTGTGTCCTTATTTTCCCATAGGTGATTCATCTTGCCCTAAAATTGCATGAATTGGTAGTAAATGCTCTGTCAAGAGCTTTAGTGATGTGTTTGTCACTGATAACAATATTGTTGGCACCGATCACCTGTTGGCACCAGCAGACTTAATAGTTGTACTTGTGTAAGTTCCTGACTCTACATGAAGTTGGACAGGGATTCAGGAGACTATAATCTATCAGTACCAGTTGTATGCTTGATATAATAGAATCTATCAGTGGAGGAAGACTTGTGTTGTTGGCCTTCCTAGGAAAATGTAACAGGCTATCTGTGTTAGAATGTTAGCTCTGCTTTCTCCTAATAGCCTGGTAAGATAAAATAAGTTTATCTGATAAAGAATTCTTGATACTTGCAAAACTCTGTGTTTTTCTTGTTGTGTCCTTCTTATCACTATACTTATTCTTTTTCTCTTTCATGTACCAGAAAACGAGCAAACTCAGTAAGTTTTAACCAAGGTCATTCTCAAGAAAATAGCTGCTACAGCTGGCTACCCTACAACTGTTCAATTGAACGAGAGAAACCTTCTTCCTCAATCCTCTGGAATGCTGGCAGCCACTGTCTTTTCATTAATGGAAGAAATAACTAACTCTTTGTGACTTCCTATAGTAGGATTTCAAGATTTGAAATCGAATGTTACAACTTTTGACCTGAGAGAAGCAAAAAAAGAGACATGTGAAGTGTAACAAGGAAGCTTTCTGTAGTTTGTTAATGGTAAGGGGAATACCAGAAGAGTCTCTTAGTTGAGAGACAACATTATCATCCAATAAAGCTATGAAAGCTGAAGTGTTTAATGACATTCTTTTAGTGAAGACACAAATACTCCAGTAAGCTGCAGTGAGGTGGTTTTCATGTATAGGACTAGTAAGACTTCCGCTGGAATATTCTGCTCATTGCTGCTTATTATCTTAGGAAGAACATTGGCCAAATGGAGAGAAGACCAGAAAGAGTAGAGGGAAAAAAAGAAAAGGGGGGGGGGAATAAAAAAGGCCACTCATTCAAAGACTTCCTTGAAAGTTTAAAACAACTGCTGGGGTTCAATTTGCAGAAGAAATATGTAGTTAGGAAAGATCTAGCCATGTATGATGAATGGTCAAGCAGTGGATGTTTAGTGAACGATATTAGAATAGAAAGGCATCTAATGATAATTCTGCACAATACTAGTCTAATCACTTGTGGCTTGGGAGCTGCTTGGTCTGGAATTGATCTCTGTACTTTCTGTACTTAGTAATCCCTCTGTGGATTTCTTTTCTGGAACTTGTCCAGTCTTTGTTATAACTTGCATATCTTTATCATCTTACTTGTCCTATAGCAAGGAGTTCTCCAGATAGATTACGTATTGTGAGAGGAGCTGCCACTTTTGTGGTGGTTTGTTTTTATTGGTTATTTTGTGTACGTGTGTGCATTTGGTATGTTTTGGTTGGAGTGTTTGTTTTGGTTTTTTTGTTGTTGGCTTTTTTGTTATTGTTGTAGGGTTTTTTTTTTTTTTAATCTAGCTGCTTTTTCATCCCTAATTTTCAGTGGAGGAGTTTGTTCAGTTTCTTCAGAGACCTTTCAGAGGATTCCCTTTCTCTTCAGGCTGAGGAATTCTGACATGCTTAATCGCTCATTGTATCCAGGCAATTCCACACCACTGAAAAAGCCTAGCGGTAGCAACATTCTGCACTGCTTCTTTACCTGTGCTCTCATACTAGGTGTGCATCTTTTGCCCTTGTTCAAAACTGTTACACTGATGCAGCTGGCAGAATGGGTGAGATGAGGTATATGCAAAAGAGGGGAATTTAGTATGGACATTAATAATAAAAATAACTCTAATGGTGGGCATAGCAAAGCATGAGATTAGAGTGCGTGTAGAAATTGTGGTCTGTTATTGCAGATTTTTGAGATCCTTTAGTACCTGTCTGTGTTTAGGAATTCTTCTGAGATTATTTAATTCAGAATTGATTTCTCACTGGTGAAAGTGAGTTGGGTAGGGGGAAATACTTTTTCCTCACAATTTCCTTATGCAAAGTTGTGCAGGAACTTTTTTATCACTTCGCTTTGGAGTGTTTGTTTATCATCTCCAGCAGTGCCATCCTTTTATTTGTATTCTACTGTATGGTTCTTGGTGATAAATTGTCAACTTGAAGTCTTGATAATTTGACAGGATGAGTTCATGGTAGAAACATTCTTTTCAGTTCAGTGTCCTTAAGTCTTTATTTCTGTAGGGACATACATCTAAATTCTTAAAGCTGTACTGTTCAGTATTTTCAGTGCTGTTTGAAAATTGCCTGTATATAGATGTGTGGTGATAAAGGTCTAGTCAATACAGTTGTTCTGAGTCACTAGTTCAGAATTTATTTTTATTAGAGGTTACAATTCTTACAGCCTGTTTGATGCTGAGTCTGAATAATTTTTTAAGAGGCACACAGCACAATCAATGCACATTAATTTTACCTTTAAAGGGAGCCTTTTCCACCCCAGTATAAAAAAATGGAGGACATCTGAGGTGATGACACAGGCATAGTTGGATGGCTGTTTCAAATCAAGAACTCTCAATGGCCTTGTACTTGAAAATCTACATGTGGTTTTGTATAAAGACTGCAGGTTCTACAACTCTCTACATCAAAATCTGTTATCTTATCTAGACATTTTGTGAGATTCCTTTTTTCTTGAAAAGAGTTTGGATATTTGCTAGAGAAATGTCCATACAGACCTATAAACAATTAGAAAGAATGTTTACTTTACTTTACTTACTTTATGGTTATATAAGGTAGCCCTCTTGGATATGTTGTTGCAATCTCCTGGTATAGAAGCACATCCCAAATAGCACAAGAAGCTGATCTTTATGCATAAAAAGCAACTGCACTGAAGCACAGATTTGTTCAAATTAAGTAGATGCTTAATTGAGATGGTGCCATTAGAATGTTAGTGTAGGCTGTGTCTGTGGAAAAAGATAGCAATGTCAGGTGAAAAAGGTCTCACATGGAGTTAATGTGGTTATGATATCTCAGAGAGCCAGGATTATTGTCAGATAAGGAGTTGTCCTTCAGAAGATCCAATATAGAGATTTTTGGCTCTGCAGAGGTGACTTGTAAAATGTATATTGCACATGATCATGTCCCATGAGGGAAAAGTTTAACAATATTTAAAGTGACATCTGTGAAAGAAATTTGCTATTTTTGTGATTTTAATACTTCTGTTTCAAGTCTGCATTGATGATAAAATAGGTCATAACAAGAAAGGCAACAAAAATCTGTTGAAATAGATTTCAGTCAGCAGGACTTGTGCACTAGAAATAACAATGGAAAGCTGAAAAACAGGAGAGAAATTCAAGAAGTAGGATGCTGCTTTTTGTAGATTAAGCACTCAGCATCTTCCACAAGATTATATTTAGCTGCATGACTTAAATGTCACCCTGGTTTTAAACAGGACATTCTATTCTTTGTGTTTAATTGGTGGTGGAGGATCTTTTTGATAGCCTAATGTATTTTCATAGATTTTGCTGCTACCTGAAAGTGTTATGCAGAGACACAGCTCTTAGTGTCATGATTATTGTTCAGGTAGTCTGTTGCTAAAAATGCATCCTTGAAATCACATTCTAATATGTTGTGAATGCAATAATTTAGTGCTAGCATTTCATGTCATTATGTAGAACCTCCATATTCTTTGTACTGTTCTTCAGTGAATCACTTGTCTACACTAAGGCTTTTGATAAGATCCAGAGGAGAAGATACGTACTCTTATGGTAGAAATGTTGTCCTGAGTCAGGGTTATTTGGGATAAAGGAAGAGAAGTGAGTTTTAGAGTTTCTTCAGCATGTACTAATTAATGAGTTAACACTTAACTGCTTCTAATTTTTTTTTTTTTGTACCCCTATTGTTGTGTGTCACAGGCTCTGTGACAAACCAAGGAAGGCCAGAGAGGCTACAAAAACAGGGACCATAAATCTTGTGGGAGATAATGTCTACACTAGTGTAGACTGGGTAAATGTTATATTGGAGGAACTATGTTTTTAGGTGGTTCATTAACTGCTTTGTGGAGCAAATAAGCAGACGTGTTCCAGAAGAAAAAAAACCAGTTGTTCATTATAAACAAGTGTCCCGTGCGTGGCTTTTAATCTGTGAAATACTAACCTGGTAACAATGACCAGAACAAACTTACATTTGGCATCCCTACTGGAGCAAAAAAGTTAAACCTCTTAGAATAATGTTTGGTTTCTAAAAGAAAATTGCACAAAAATAATGACACCTCTTAGGAAAGTGTTGGGGAATGAAGACAGTAGAATATTTCCATACAATGTGGAAGTGATGCGAATGCACTACAGTAATGACTTCAAATAAATCCATTAAAAGGTACGAGGGAAGTCAAAAGATAGCTGATGTAATGACACAAAGTAAAAAGGAGTCCTTCCAAAAGTTATAGCCAAATGAGAGAAGTAGAAAGGTTAGATAAACTTCAACAGTTAAATATAAAAATGCAGTAAGGCAAGTTTTAAAAAAAGTTGACAAAAAGGTTGCAAAGTTATATGCACTGGTAAACCCTGTTTAATGCCATAGTATCACTAGGTAAAAAGATGATCAAACTAGAAAGAATGTTCAGGGGAGGTAACATTTGTGGAGAGGATGGGAGAAAGAATGTATTAGGTTTTTTGCGTCTGTCTTGACCAAGGAGTCTGTTGGCAGGTTCCAACATAGAAATACATCAGAAGATTGGCCTCAGATTTGGAGGGACCTGTGTTGGGACTTCAGCTATTCCATAGCATAAATGACAAATAATTTGGAAAATGTAGTGATAAGCGACCCAGGTTGTGGTAGTGTGATGATACTAAATTTTCCAAAATGGAGAAGGTAAGTTTACTGCACTCCAGGAAGTCTTATTGCTAAACATTGCTAGGACATGAATGTGACATGGCAGTTTTTCCAGAGGATGTAGGGGAAGCCACAAGTGATGGTATTTGATTCTTTTGTGCTGTTGCAAGGTGCAACATAATAAAGCCTAATCTGCTATGGACTTGCGTGCTCTCTGCCTTCTTTCCCAGTCTCCTCCCTTACCACTTGAACGCTTTTGTGTTTGTGTCACCCTACAAAAACTTGTATTCTGGTTATCTAAATCCTTGTACAAGAACTTTCATGTTCTTCCCATATTATGCCTCCTCACCATGATACACCTCCAAAGTCCCATGGACACTTTGCATCATTCTGACTTCACTGCTAACTTTATTTTCTTATACTTCCAACATAATTTTTTTTTTAGAATGTGTCCTGGTTTCAGCTGGGATAGAGGTAATTGTCTTCCTAGTAGCTGGTATAGTGCTGTGTTTTTGAGTTAGGTATGAGAAGAATGTTGATAACACTGATGTTTTCAGTTGTTGCTAAGTAGTGTTTAGTCTAAAGTCAAGGATTTTTCAGCTTCTGATGCCCAGCCAGCGAGAAAGCTGGAGGGTCACAAGAAGTTGGCACAGGACACAGCCAGGGCAGCTGACCCAAAGTGGCCAACGGGGTATTCCATACCATGTGATGTCACATCTGGTATATAAACTGGGGGGAGTGGGGGTGGGGGGGATTGCTGCTCGGGGACTAACTGGGTGTCGATTGGTGGGTGGTGAGCAATCGCACTGTGCATCATTTGTATATTCCAATCCTTTTATTATTACTGTTGTCATTTTATTAGTGTTATCATTATTAGTTTCTTCTTTTCTGTTCTATTAAACCGTTCTTATCTCAACCCACGATTTTTACTTCTTTTCCCGATTTTCTCCCCCATCCCACTGGGTGGGGGGGAAGTGAGTGAGCGGCTGCGTGGTGCTTAGTTGCTGGTTGGGGTTAAACCACAACAGAGTGCTAAATAAGCTAATGCTTAATTTCAGACTAAATGCATGTACTTTGCTGACAGCCAAAACAAAGGAATAAAGGCTGAGTTCTCCTTGTTTCCCTAAATGGAGTATTTGAGATCACCTCTGTCTAGAATCTTATTTTCTTGAAACCCCTCACAAAGCCTAAATATGTTTGACAGCTCTGTACCCCTGAACATTTGAATCTATTGGCCAATTTCAGCTGAGTTTTGGGGATGCTAAGGAATGAGGACCACAAATGAGAGACCATAATCTCCTAAGTATTGTTCTTTATGAAGTAGGCTAAAAGTAGTGTTTATGAGGCTGCCTTTGTTTAATCTTTTTTTTCAGGATTAGTGCTAATTCAATGTTTCATAGAAAGCATTTGTCTACCAGAAAATACTTCTCCTTCTGAAGAAATGTTAACCAATGTGGTACCTATTCCTTTATCCTAATCCAACTTTCTTTAACTAATAGTCAACTGTTCTGTATGCCAAGCTCTATCTTACCAAAAAAGTCGACAAAAATTTGATGGAAAAAATGATTGCTTTAACGAGTCAATTTGCTCATAGTCTAAGATTTGTTCTTTACTTACTATGTCTTTTGTTATTTCATACATATTTGGAATAGATTGTGAGGTTGCAAATTTTTTATTTATGAAATGACATTACATGCAGAAAAAACTTCAGTCTTTGGAGGAAATGAGAGTTGGGCAAATATTCAAACATGTTCTATGCAAATCCTCTTAAAAAAGGAAAAGTTGACAACAAAGTGTAGGAAGTATAGCAATATATCTATTTGGCTGAATTAGAAGCTCTGCATTTACTTCAGACACAAAGAGAAAGAACACAGAAAGTGGAAGCTAAATTAGAGTAATAAGAACAGTCATAAAAAAACAATGCAAATGTATGAGAGTGGAAAGGCCATGGTGGTACATGATAGGCTGCACCAACAGAGACACATCAAGAGCAATGATGATTCACTTGTAAATACATCACCATTTCACAGGGAGACCAAAGCATTTGGACTGTTCCTTGCAGAAGAGGGGAAACTACTGACACAGTGTGTCAAGAAAGTTGATTCCTGTTTAACATCTTTTTAACATTGATATTTGCCAACAAGTTAAGCTGCAAGCCAGTGATCAGCAATGGGGTGTAAGACCTCAGCTTAAAATACTGGGGGGGGAAAGGAAGGCATGTCAAATATTTTGAAATAACTTGGTGCAGATCAGCTAAGAAACTTTAATAACCATCTGAAGTGATCTTAAAACCACTAAAGGCTGTTTTGGAGTATTCGTGGACAACTGTGTGGGTGAGTTAGAAAAAATGTTCTTGGAATATTGAAAAAGGGCAAATCTTGAAAAAGGAGATAATAGACTGATTATTTTTCCAGAACTTGATTTGTAAACATCCAAGAACAAACAAGAAACTTAAGTAGCAGACAACACAGATTTATCATGAAAAATTACACTTGTATATCATAGAAGGAATTTACAAGGATGAAGCAGTAGTTTTCTGTATCTTGATGCAATTTTTAAAAACTTTTTTTAGACAGAATTTCATACACTGTTCTAGTAAGCTTTTCAGTAAAATATGGTAAAACTGAATGTAGTCTAGAATAAACACACAACTGTCCAGATACCTGTGTAGCTAGTAAACTGTTCACTGTTAAAATTAGAGGAGTTAGTGAAATGAATTTTATGTGTTGGTATTCTTGATCTGGTTTTCTCTGAAGTTTTTTTAATAGTCTAGATGATGCAATATAGAGATGCTTGTTATGTTTGCAAATGGACTTCAGGTATGTTGGCAAACAGAACTGGAATCCAGTATCCAGTCTTGGATGTGGCTTAAGAGTATAGAACACAGTTAATACGTGTAAAATTCATTCAGCAAGGAAGACTAAAATTGTACTGTAGGAAAAACAGGTCAGTTTAGAGGCAATGGAATCAATTGTCTATGGAGGCTGTAAAAGTTTAATGTGAATGTTTTTGAGCAGGTTAGATAGACTTGCAGAAAAATGACATAGATATAAAAGGTGGTGTGTTTAGCCAGGCAGTAAGTTTGCTAGCCCTTGAAGTCCCTTCTAGCCTCCTCTTTCTGTGCTCGGTGCCCAGAGAATATGAGCTAATGATATACTATATATACTAACTATAGTTTCTTGCTAGAAGTTTTTTTCCCAATGAATAGCATCAAAATGTTTGGTGGTTTGTTTTGGTTCGTTGTTTGTTTTTTTTTAAAGAGGATTATGTCTGTAACTCTGAAATTTCTGTGTACTTGACAAATACAATGAATGCATCTTTTTCAGTACCTTATTAGAAATAAAACAGTTTTATTCTGGAGGGAGCTGGAAGAGTTCAGAGGCAAGGCAAATCACTTGATATCTTGTAGTTACTAAGAAGTTACTTTCTTACTCATTCTGTATTAGTGATAATTTGCAATGAAATCTGAAGTTTGCAGGACTCTGAAGCTTGCCTAGTACTGCCTCGTGTCATGTCACCTGCTGTACATGCGGTGAACTAGACCCATGTCAGTGAGGAAGTTACTGATCTCTCGTTTTCTCCTTGTCTTTTGTGGGGGTGATGTGACTTTTGGATCTTTTGTCAAGCCTAAATTAGACATCTTCTTTCTTAATAGCTTTAGTGTTCTCTTGCTTAACTTCACTTGAAAAGATGTGTGAGAGAGCTGAGAAAGCTTCTGCCTTCAGAAACCTGTAGCCAAGATTTTTTTTAAATGTAAAAACATGACTTTGTTTCATTTGTGTACTGCAGATATATCTGGAGAAAAGGGTGACAGCTATTTCCAGTTTTCAGCAAAGATGTAACAAGTTAATGACAAAGTGTTATTTTCTGTTCCTGCTACATAGTATTGCTGTTTCTGTTAGCTGGAGTATTTTGTGAATTATTAGACCTAACGCTAAGTAGTAGTTGTCAAAACAAATACAAATGTTGTGGTGTGGTCCTTATTTTTTATACATTAGTTTTTAGTAAGTAATTATTCTGGATTATGACTGCAGAGCTTTTATAACTTACACGAAAGAGTGTGGTTTGATGCAGTACATTTTTTTGAGCGTATTCTGATGGTTTTAAGAGAAAATACAGAATTCCAAATTGTAAGCTGACTATTCATCTGGCTGTGCAAACAAGAAATGTTTTCAAACTGATGGGTTCTGTTGTAAAAAAAAAAAAAAAAAAAAAAAAAGACTGTTTAATTCTTTAAACCTGATGTCCTCATGAGGGCCAGAATATAAATATAACCTTAATTACATTTTTGTTGCTACGCAATTGTTTTGCTCATGTTAAAATTTTCTATCTGCGCATATGCCTAGAGCCGGTAGAAATGTGCTTAATGATGAAAGTACAGATGAAAACTTGTTCCCCTCCAGATGCATCAGAAACTAGTAGTTGAATGGTGTTTTAAGAGGTTCTCTTTTTATCTAAATACCATTTGGTAAGAGGTGTATTGCTTCCTAGTGATTGTTTAAAAAAATTAGTTTTAAGGTAGGGAGGAAATGATATATAAATATTTTCCTTGCTAATCTTCACTTTAACAGTATAAATTTAATTTGCTGTCCACGAGAGGGTGCTGTCTGCTAGCAGCTTGAAATGCAAAAATAAAGTAGTTCTGGTATCATAGTTTAAGGTTGAATTATTGTGTTTATAATCAAAATTGCTGTAACAAATAACTAGTGTTATTTGTATTGGTTTGTACATGGATCCACAAAATATTGGGAAAAAGGTCTTAAAGTGATGTAATTATTTTGTGCTATTACAGTCATTCTCATGTACTTAGCTCTTGTTTACTACTTTTCACTCACAGATTTTAGAGTATGAAAGAGGCAAACATTGGTCTGTTTTACAGGCTGGAGATGTGAAAGAAATGTCTCTCCAGAGGTTAATCAGGCCTGTGGCAGAGAAGCTAAGATTTTTGTATTGCAGCTTCGGGTTAGGCTGCACCAAGCTTGATATTGAGATATTTAGCACTTGAGTAGAACCGCCACTGTAGAGAAAAATATGCATATACCTGAAGGAGGGTATTGCTAGCAAGATAGCAGGTCAGTTCCCTGCTCGAGTACTTCTGGAGTACACGCTGCTATAACTAGATATTTTCTATACCATTCTAAATCTTATTTAATAAAATAAAAGTTGTGTTCATTCTTCTTTCTGCCCCGTGCTCTATTTACCTTTTTTTGCCATTGTTATCTTAATATGTGGTAAAACATGCACTGATTTCCTGCAGCGTTGTTGTTTTTTTTTTTTTTTTTCCTTTTGAAGGTATCAGAACGGGTAGAGAGAAGACTTCAGGAGATAGAACAAGAAATGCGTGCTGAAAGACAGCTTGTAGAAAGACGCCAGGACCAGCTGGGACATATGTCTTTTCAATTACAAGAGGTATGCAAATGAAAACTTCCTGTGTATTCAGGATTAAGTTAGGAACATGTTGCTTTTGTGAGCCTGTACCTGTCAAACTGACAAAAGTGCTCATATCTTTGGCACATTCTTTTAGCTGTATCAGTCTGGCTCCGCTTGTTGTGGTGACCAGATAATAACAAGTACAGTCTCTGTTCTTCATGATACTGTCTTGTCTATGTTTAGACCTTTTTGGTAATTGGCACAAACATTCTTTAAAAGAATCCATCCCCTGTGCCCTCCCTCAAACCCCAAACAAACAAAAGCAAGTCATTAACTGGGTTGTCTGAATTAAAACATTTTGTTTTCAAAAATGTAAACTTTGCTTGCAGTGAGCAGTTTATTTTTAATTTATTTCAACAAGCAATCAAATGCACTGTAGTGGCCAGACAGATTTTCATTGCTATTCAAACAGTTTCATTCAACAGTATCTGATGAGTTATAAAATATTGTGTAGGAGACAAATACAAATGTTTATATTATGAATTAAAATTCAAGACAGCTTGTAGCTTTTTTCCTGCTTGTTTTAGGAAATGTATGAAAAATACATCTCTGGTTCTGATTTTACTGCTATTTGGAAAATCTGTGTCTTAACATAGTGTAACTTTTTATTTCACTCCCCTTAAGATATGATTTGCAATGTTATCTCTAACTATGCAATAGAATATTATAGTTGAGAAGAAATGTGCAATTCCTTGTTTTTAACTTTTAATGTTAGTGACAGTATACGTGCCTTTTGGAAGGCAGTTGGTTTATACTATGCAGTGATACTGAGGAACCTTAATTTAGATTGACGCTTTGTATTTCATGTAAGGATAGAAACTCTTCAAAGAGGTCATATTTAAGAAGATAAGATGCTGTTTTGATATAGATAAAAATTAGTGTTTATCAAAATACTTGTAGTGCTTCTGCTAGTATTTCAGAAAGAGTTACTGGTTCATTTTTCCCCCTATTGAGTCCTAGGGGGTGAAAAGAACTAGAGTGCTTTATTACAGTTTTCGTTGCTCTTTAATATGCCTACGTCCATTTCTACATTCTTTGGTTGTGCCTTCAGTCTGGTAGAGGAATGCTTAATGAAATGAGTTGGTGTCATCTGATAGTGTTATCTGCAGATTGGAACAATCTTTTTTTATCCTTTTAAAGGGAAAATGACTTTTAAAGATACATTGACACTACCATGGTTTCCTTAGAAGGAAAACTTACATTTGAATTCATTCACTTAATTCATTTCAAAGACTTTCATATGATTGGCTATGTGATCATTAGCCCTCAAGCTGGATACCTTTTTTCCTAGTAGCTCATCTTTTGAATTTCATGCAAAATTACTATTAAATACTAAAGTACCTCCCCGACCTTCCATTCCCCTAAGCTGTTCAGCTGTAGATGAAGACATTTTAATCCTTTCTCCTGCAAATTCTATTTTGCTCTGTGCATATTTTTGTAAATAATTTTTCTTGAGGAGACCCTTTCTATTTAAAAGATTTTTTGACACCACTGTTCAAAACTTCAGTATGTAGTCCTCATTCTCAGTTTACAGGAAAGCTCAACACCTATTAGTCTGCTTGGTAAACTTTTACTATGAGGAATTTGCCCAAGCCAAGATTCAGAGCCAATCCTGACTGGAACAGGCTTATTCCATATGCCATACATTCATAGATGTTGCTACTTGGAGGAGAATCACGTTCTTGATGATTATCTTCACTCTCTCAAGCAGGGGCTTATATCTCCAAATTGTCCTTCTGGGTGGCTGATCTCAGTCATGACTGGATTTCCTGGACTGGACTCTTGTCACTGTATTTAGAAATCCCAATAAAACATAGATTACCCCTGTTGCATGAATTATGGATTTTTCAGGGACTTCTGACCTCTAACATGCTAAATAGAACCTGGTGGTGTCAGATGACAAGTGTAGAAGAGAGCTTCTTTCAATAGGTGTTAGGTAATCTTTCTTTGACAGATTACAGAGGAATATGGAGACAGTATCGCCCTTGAAACACAGACTTCCATTATGCTCCCGGTAGCAACAAACAGTATGTCCTCTTCCTGCTACTTCTTCTCTCATAGCTGTCTTAACAGCTTGGAGAACATCTTTGTGACAGAGTTGCAACGTCCTACATCCCAGGTATCTTTAGACTTCAGTATTGCTAAGGACCTTAGATCTCAGACCCTTATTACAAGCTTCCATCCAGCTGTCCCATCTTCCTTCCCCATTGAACATTCATGTTAATTTGTCCTTCTCTAGGTAGAAAATGGTCTCACTTCTGGATGGTGTTTGTATTTATCAGGGATGGTTCAACATCTCTTGATGCTCTCACATTGGCAGATTGGACCACCTTGCATCCTACCTTTTGAAAAATGCTTGGTTTTGAGAGCAAAATAATCTGGATCCTGTGCATGCTGCCTCTCTGTGTACTATTGTCCTGAGAGGCTGCTGTGTGGAAAAGCTTTGTGAAGAAAATTACTTTGTTATGGAGTATAAATTTTAGAAGAAATAGGAATATAAGAATATCTAAGGAGGCAAAAAGTTTAGAACTGATCTAATCTCAAATTAAAAACAAACAGGAAAAAATGACAGAGCCAAAACAGTCTGAGGATTGGGTGTAGCAGATTTGAGTTTTTGAGCTTCTGTTTTTTGTTTTCAAATTTTTTTCTTTATATATGTGCTGTTACAGATGAATAGATTCACTATGGCAAACCAAATAGAATAAATAATGTAATTTATGACCATGAAGTATTTAAGATTTATGAATATGAATAGTTTAAAAAGGTTGTTATTTCAACAATATGTTTTCAAGCTGAGTAGTAGGTGGCTTCTTGTTGATTTGTTCATTACTTGCATCAGTGTAATTGTTTGATGTATTTTGCTAAGGTATTTTTTATTTTTCTGTACTATAGACAAATTTGGCTTTAAAGATCTCTGAGCAAAGTTGTTAGAAAAACTCAATAGTTTACACTATTTTTTATGTTTTTTAAAAAAATATGCTCTATTTTAAGTAGGCAATTTCAGCAAAGCCTACAAGGTAATTATTTAAAAGAAGATAAATAAAATAATAAAATTCCTGCTAAGAATCATTGGATTTTGTGTAAAATATCTGATGTCATTTAACTTTTTTCTTACTGGTCATCCATCGCTTGGTGGTAGCATTTGCCATAAAGATTGCTTGATAGGTGAGAGAATTTTCAAGAACAGAGATTCTCAGAGACTCCAGTGTGGAAGCTTACTTATTTCTTCACTGCCTTACAGTTGAAGTGTGACTATATTGTACCTTAAGAACAGCAACTTCTTAACACAATATATGACATCACTGGCTTTCTTCCTTATTGTGAAATATGTTCTTTCATGCTGCTTTGATACTCAGCTATTGCAGAGTCTCTGCAAGACTGCAGGAGTCTCATTAGTGCACTCCTTTGATCTCTCATGGGATATACAGAATGATGCTGAGGACTGGCTACTGAAAAAGGTAGATCTTTCATTCAGTACATACATAGCAGTGTGTACTCACTCAAAGATTCTTAGGGGACGTTGTAGATGAAAATACTCTTAATGAATGCAGTCAACACAGGGAGAGGCTAGTTGCCTTTTTCTGCAGCTTGGCTTTTTGATCAGCTGTTCCTCTTGTGGTGGCTTATATTTGGCCAGGGGTATCAGAAGAAGCAGGCAAGCTGCTTTCCAGTAAATGAGATGTCCTTCACCGGTCAATCATGAACACACTCAGGGGTAAACCTGAGCCAGTAAACTCTAATAAATATCTGTGCTGGTTCTCTGCAAGAAGGCTTGGAGATGACGGTAGCAATTTAGGTTTCATTTTTCTAATTTTCTTTTAATGACACTTGTCTGCAATAATAATGCTAACCTGGATAGTGATGGTCTTGGAATTTTTTGGTCCCTACTCCATTTGGAGTGGAGTGCTTGGATTCACCCATGTAAATATGGGTATGGACAGTCCCTTAAGAGCAGAATGCTGGTTATCACTAACCTGAATTTCTTTGAGAAGTGATAGCCGTTTGCCCAGTTGCCCCTTGTCTTCTGTTGCCCATCATCTTCTGTTGCCCCTTTCTTTTAATAACTCTGTGATTGAGGACTGTGAGGACATGGTCCTCCATTTATACAAATACAACATGTTGGAGAGAGAAGGGTAGACGTGTTTCCTACAGATACTGATTAGGAGAAAGCTTTCCATCTGAGAGCTTGAAGTGCGTGTGGACAGTATGTACTGTCCAGAAGTAGTCTTTGTAACATATAAATGTTCCTAGGGCATGGTGTGTATCTCTGTAGCTTAAGTTGCTGTATGTTAGAATGTATTTGAATTGCTTTGTGTACTTTTGCATACCCTAGTGAGAGTAAAGTAAATAATTAAATATTTTACTGCAATTATTATTTGGATGAAGGGTGTTTCTACATAATTTTTAAGAGGAGCTTTTTACTTTGTTATTCTGTTTCTTCTCCTTTGTAATTTGAATTATGAGTGAGATGGACTCTTAGCTCTTCAGTGGTCTCAGTCTTGTGGTGATCATTGTGTGGATGTGATATTCTATTAAAGTCCTTTTCTGTCCTCTTTTATTTCTCCAAGATGCTTCCCAAGTAACATTACTGGATGGGAGGGTGGTAGGGTTTGGACTGAGTTCTGAAATCCTGTCATTTAATACGGTCTGAATGATTTACAAAGAAATGCTATTTAAAGTATTTGTGGCTATTTAATGAGACAATTGTTTCATTAGTTTGCCTGTTATACATTTCAAACCAAATAAAAGCAAATTTGACTTGGATCTGATCAGTAGATGCCTTAATTAAGAAATCTTGTGAGGTTTAAATGTTAATAGTTATTAATTTTAAGGAAAGTGCAGTGCCTGTAACTGACCACTACTTGTCAGTATTTTACCATCTTAAGAGAATCATCTTCCTAAATCTCAGTTATTAAATTATATATTTTCAGGGCCTAATTGAACACGATGATACATTTGTTTCAGTCTTTCTCTTGTCTGTCTTGTCTTTCTGTCTGTCTTTTTTATGATGTGCAAACTTTTTATTTGTATTGCACTACTATTATAGACTGATTATTAACCAAGATATCTAGTTGTATACTGACCATAAAGAAAGCTTGTCGTATAAAATTTTGCATCTTTAACATCTAAATTTGTGTTATTATTTTGAATCTGTAGTCTGTATGTGCTGCGTGTGGCTGGATAAAAATTATTTTCTCTATGTTTTTATGTATCTTTTAACTTAGTGTGTATTGGTGTGTTTAAACACTATCTGTTTAAACAGCAATTACTGCAAATTAGAAAATTGCAATTAGCAAACAAATTCATGCAAATCATACATCTTCATGTTCTTCTATATTCTGATACAAACATGTTTCTGATTAGAAAGGAGAACAAATATACTCATCTTCCCAGTGCTACTGACACGTATATATGAGTTGCTTTAATAAAATACATTTGTTGTGTAAACTAAAACTATTTTGAGATTCTTCAGTGCTTTATTTTGAACATGAATATGCAAATACCTTGTACTGTTTGTTTGCATTTATGCATCCATTTTCTAAAACAAGATCAAGTATCATTCTTAAAAATGGGCTTTAAACAGTTTTTATACGCAGTGGGTGTCCTGGATGGCTTTACTAATTCCTGTGCTTGGATTCTGGTGAAATGAGTCTGTGTGTTCATATTTTGCACGCTTTAGATGAACAGAATCATCTTTATAGAACATTTTGAACCCACTGACTGTGGTAAGGCAATGACTATAGTTATGTCTTAAGCTAATAACTTGGATAGGCCAGGAAGCATTTTTTCCTTTTTCTTTGTGCAACTGGATACTTAGATTCTGTTTGCCTCCCACTGCACATACTGTGCAGTGCAAGAGTCTGGTGGTCTTTCAACAGAGAGTGGGGTAGACTGCTGGTCAAAAGCATTATTGAAAATTCTCTTTTTGCATGTCTTTTTCTCTGATCTTTTTAGACAAACATAAACTTAATCTGTGCTCTGAACCATCTGGATGTTTTAATGCATCGTTGATACTTGCTCCTTGGCTCTGTGGTATGCCACCTGTGGATAATGGTTTCTGTTTTAATTGTAGTTTGAATCTGACTCTGTCTTGGAACATGAGCAAGTCTCATATATATGTCACTGAAATATCTAGGCAGTCTGTCTTAAATGCCTGGCTGGTGTGTCTAGGTAGCATACGTGGACCCATGCTAGCTGCTAATGTAGCAAGTTAGGGAAAGAATTTTCATTCAGATTAGGATGTGGTACATTTTTGCCTTAAAGTATAGCATGAGGCTGGTCTGCTTGTGTATTTCTGCTAGTATGAATATAATTCACTGATCAGTCTCACCTTGAAAGAGCAAATTTCAGTTTGTGGTCTGTGCATTACTTTCAAATAAACTGGTTTTATTTAAAAAAACAAAACCAAACAAAACCCAAACCCCAAGCCCTAAGAAAAGTTAGTGTGCTTAAATTGCAGTAAAAGTTATGATTTGCTATTAGAAGATTTTCATAAGCTGGAAAGATTGAGAACTGTTGTTACAGAGGCCTCCACATAGTTTTCCCCATATATAATAAAAAATATCTGTCTAGCAGTGAGTAAATTATTTTATCTATTTGAAGTTCTGGGGTTTGATATACTATATATGGATGAGGTATGTTGAGCTGGGGTGTACCAGGTACGTTAGTATTCTAATACTGTCTTATGCTAGTGAGCTCTTCAAAAAGACCTGTAAAAATTGCTCTACTGGGTCAAATCCAAAGTTCATCTAGTCTGTCAGGGACAAAAGCCTGTTTCTAACCGCCTAGGCAGGCAGTGTAACCTTTTGTTACTAGCTTGTCCATCCTGAAACCATGCTGTGAAGACCTCTTTACATGGAAGTTCTCTGTTTCCTTGTGGCCTCCTCCATGCCTGCCCCCTCCAAGGCCTCATCAACCTCCTTGTCAGCCTCCTCCTGGCCATCCTGGACATTAATGCTTTCACGAGGAGGATCTTAGTGGGGGAATCCTAATGACTGTAGGCCTGTTCCTGTTCCTTGGTGCTTCAGCATTGCCAGGCAGATCTCTCCTGGGCAACATCTGCCTGCTGCTTGTGAGCCATCAGGGAGGAGCGTGTGTTGGAACTGTTGTTCTCAGCATCCCCTTCCTAGTTCCCATTTTTGACATTTTACTTCCCCAACCGCTTCTTTGGAGACAACAAATGAAATCAAAGAATCAGTTGAATCTTTATATGGTATTTTTTTTTTCTTTAACTCTTCCTTTCTCAAGAGAAACCTTACATAGAAAAACCTTTAGTGGAGAACAAACAAGAGTGGAACAAACCAGTGAGAGAGAATTATTTAAAAAGGAGTACAAGAAGGAGGAAAAACATAGAATTAACTTCTACCTATGCAGTTTCTGAATTGTCAGTAACAGCTGATGTTTGTCTGGCTGTGGATGACCAGATGTTTCCATTTCTTAATGACATTTTGATTGGTTAACTGATTGCCTACAGCACTTACTGGAAAAATGCATGTTTCACAGTTGAAGCAGTGCACATGTTTAATTTATTGTAACATCACATTCTTTTTGTAGTAATTTAACTCTGAGATTATATATATACATGTGAACTGTTTTTTTCTTAAAAATGAAATAGTTATGGGCTATTTTTACAATATACAGAAAATAAAACTGAACATAATATTTGTAGTATCAGTGATAGGAAAGACTGCCTTTTTGTTTGAAGTTATTGCTATTTAATAGCCTAAATATCATTCAGTGACCCTGATAAGTTGAAATGGCATATTAATTTCTGTAGTTTCTTCTGGGAATTAGGATGTACTACTGATGCAGAGACATACTTTTTGCCTTTGGTAGGGAAATCTTTGAAAATTTTCCTAGTATTTCTAATTCCAGCCCGGCTTTAATATTTTCCTTATGATACTGGCATGTCTAGCAAAATCTGCACATGAAAACATGCATTTTTGGTCCTATATTAGTTATTAATTTACTGCCAAAAATAAGGTTGCCATACAGTTGACTGTATATAACAGAGCTTCTAATTTTGCTAGTAAAAATGAAGCTTAATTTCAGTTAGTACACATCATATATCCCTAGCAGACTGTTCTGAACTGGTACTTCCTGCCATTAAAAAAATCCCAAACTTGTGCAATAATGGCATTAGCTGAAGTGATGATCTTCTTTGACTTTTGTTCAGGTAGCTTTTGGGGAGTTCTCCCTAGAGTCTTTTTGAGTAAAACAGGAGTGAGTCAGGTCTGTGTGCAGTGTTGAGTTTTATAGTTGACTGGAATGATAGATTTGAATCTGTACTGAATACTTAGAGAAATATCTTAAATGTGTTTAGATATTAGAGTAACCGATTATGAATCGGTAAGATTAAAAGTGTAATTCTTTATGTAGCATAATATTTTCAGTGGCATAGTTATGATGAATATCTTCCACAATCTCAGTTTTCAGTGTAAACTGTTCAAGCAGGAGAGTAGTCCAAACTATACTGAAACCCTTATGTTTCCTCAGGTGAGGATATAAGACTGAGATAAGTATATAAATCCATTTATTTTCTCCACAAAGCTACTTTTAAAAGCAAAACTTCTAAAGCTGAATGCCTGGCTTCGCTGAGGTTGATTAATATCTTGCCTTCTGTTTTCATACAGTGAAATCATTCCCCAGTATAGAGTGCAGAGAAAATCTTCAAAAACTGAATGAAATTGCACTAATTATAGGGGCAAATTTCAGGGATATTTGTTTAAGGAGATATTCCTTTAAAATGTAACATAAAAATGCTGCTCAGGTAAAACAGACTGGGAAAAAGACATTTCTTTCTGGGCAGGCTATGTGTTTCTGTTGTAGTTTTAGCAAGTAATGGTGGAAGGAATAGATGTACTTATGTTTCATGATATTGGATGAAAGTAAAAGGTGTATGCTAAGCTCTCTAATTGATTTGTGGCTAGTGTGAAAACTGCTTGGTCATGTTGCGCAGCAAAGAACCAAGATTTTTTAACAGTTACTCAAATTCACAGCAAATTCTGTCAGTATGACTAGTGATCTCTCTCAGCTGGTGTGTCTAAGTGATATTTAAGATGAGCCAATGACATTGTTATGGCTTGAGATATCCAAACTTGGGTTGTGTATGTTGCAAATTGTATGTGTCGTTAATGTCTGTGATGTCTAATGCATTCCTTTGCCAGCGATTGGCTGTGTTCTGCAAATAGTGTTGGTTTGCAGAGGGAAAAGATTTTGAAAATGATATTCAAGGCAATTTTATTTTTGTAAGATGCTTTAGAAAATGTACACAAGTGTTTTTACATACTTCAGTTTGGGGGGGGGACAGGAAAGGTCCCCATGGATTCCCCCCCCCCCCAAAGTAGGGCACAATAATGTCAGATACTTTTGATCAGGAGAGTTTCAGTTGATTCTGTCTTAATATTGCCATTCTAAGCATCTGTCCAGATTTAAATAAAAATAACCTTTTCCTTTTTGGCTTCCAACACAACCTTATGGTAGTGTTTTCCTTACTACAGTGCATTGTATTTCATATCATGCATATTTCATATTAGAGAATATATTCTTTTCACCTGATATGTTCATAGCTTATCTATAGGGCATCTCTTGAGCCTCTTAGACCTTCATCTCAAAGTGTTTGGGGTCAGCCTTGAGCATGTGGAGCTCTATACATTGGAAGGATGTTAGTGCTAGTTTTGACTTTGTATTTGGCCCTGTTCTGTGCATGGGTATGTTTATATATGCATGGACTTATATTTATTTTTTCATAACAATATACATTGGCTCCATATGGAAATATTAGACATAGTCGGAAAGCATTTGTCTAGGTCTTCTTTCTTAAATATATCAGATTCTTTCATTTTAACAGACTTACAAAGACGACTTCTGTAACTTTTATAATGAAGTTCACAATGTATTTTTCCCCTCTAAAGGCTTTAAGGAAGCAAGATGCTAAAGCAGATGAAACAGAAGAACTCATGAAAAATAAACTTGTGAGATATGAAAGTGAAAAGAACCAAGTAAGACTTAATTTTCTCCTTTGTTTGGTTTTAAATAAGTTACAGTGTCATATATTACAGTATATGCTTCCTTTTTCAGAGAAACCAACAGGATAAAACTTTCTTTAGTCTTTAAGATAACAAGGGATTTCTTTGCATCAGAGGCACTGTAAATATAGCTATGCTGAACTTCTGTCTTTCCTTCAAAGCTCTTTAGTTATAGTGTGTTACTTCTAATGATTCTTCCATCCTGCCAGGCAGACAAGTTTATAACTTGGGGATTATCCTTGATTTCTTTCTCTGATTTGTCTCTGAATTTATACATAGTCTGCTGTTGCTTATTTGCAGCAGCTCAAAGATGCAACTTTTCTTCATCCCTGCAGCTAACGCATGCTAGTTATTTTGCACCATGGTTATTACTAATTACTCTTACTGAACTATCTGTTGCCATACTGCTCTCTTTGTGTTCATATAAAACAATCTTTCTTATATTTCTGTTCTGGCTGGATGCTAGGGTCATCTTTTCTAGCTTTTTCCCTCTTACATCGAGTTTAGCCTTTTTGTCGATACTTTCAAAGTTATACCCCTTTACGCTAAACCGTCTATGTAGTGGTTTATGTTATGTTACTGTCTCCATTCCATTAATGCTGGTCCTGTTTACTTTGCCCATTTGCTAGCCTCTCAACATCCTCTTTGAGATCGCTATCTCTGCAACAATTTCTGCTGTTGAAAACTATATTTATTTCCATGTGGATCTTTGTGATCTTTGAACTATTTATGGTAGAAGTCAGACAATATTTTGTAGCTTTTGTTTTCTGTTTTTTTTTCTAAATGGTCATCAGTGTGCTGACTATTTCTGATTAAACATTTTAAAATTCTGTTAATATAATATTTTTAGGAAAAATTCTAATTGTATGGAATTCTGGGCACTTCAGTTTTTCAGTCATCTTGTTTCTGGAATAATCCAAATACCTCTTGTACAACACAGAAAAAACACTGACTTTACCAATTACCAGTTCTACCAATGCATGTCATCTTTAACACTTCTATGAATAAACTGTGTAGCAAAGGTGACTTCAAATGTTAAGTCATTTTTATTTTTAATTGTTTCAAATCCAGGGACAATGTTTTTGAAACTTTTAAAAAAAGTTTATCTTCCTTTCTTTTACTTTTAACCCAGTAAAATTTTGCTTTTATGCTTTTTTGTTTTGGATTATATATACCACTTTGTATCTTCATGTGATATAGAATATTGTACAAAAATTATAGACTGTAAGTTAAATTCTCTTTATGTAATTTAAACAAATATAGCACGGATTTAGTACAAATGAAAGTTTGCTTCAAAATTTTGGACAAATAAAAATATTGTGTCTATTATACTTCATTTTAAAGAGATGCTTATATCTATTAATTTGTGCCAAAATTAAATAGTTAAAATACACTTTTGTACTATGATGCATACATTGCTTTTCTTTTTTCATCATCTTCTGTAATGAAAGCTTGAGCAGGAATTGGAGCAGTCCCGGAAAAAGCTGAATGAATCGGAAGGCAGTAGAGAAGCTCTTTTGCATCAGGTAACTGCTTTGATGTGGTGAAAATCCTAAAGTTTTCATATTAGGCTGTGTCTGAGTCTTTTTGCTTAATCTTGCTATCTTATACTCTGATAACATTGTTTTGGGAAGGGAAAAAGGAGGTGCAGAAAGACAGGATTAAGAGTCTAAAATATGTGGACTGAGCTCTCATTATACTTTTTCTGCTTTCTGAATTTTTAGGTATACATGTTAATATATAATGATTATAGTAGTCGTAGTAGTTATGGTACTTTTAAAGTACATAAACACATTATTTGTAACTGCCCTTCATAGTATTCTTTAGAACAACTTCTGTATTGGTAATTATGTTATGCAAAGCACATGCTATAGTTGGTGAATTCAGATAAACCAGTGTTCTAGAAGTGTTTGCTGTATTGTATACTAACATGTGATAAAAATATATAAAAACCAAACACCTGAAAAAAGTGTGCTCTAAACAATACCTGTTGATGCACATATGATTAAATCTAGAAGTTGCAGGAACCTGGATTATAGCTTTAGAAAAGTGTCGTTTTTCCTAAACTTTTTTAATCCTTCCTTCTTTCAGAGGAGCTGGGGAAAAAGATTGAAATAAATAGGGAGGAGGCAATTGGCATACTTATCTGTTAGCTTTAGTCATTTGACTTGTGTATCTAGCAGAAGTTTGAGTTGGCTTTATTACTGTTTTGAATTTAACTCACTGTGCATAGAATATAGTGCTATATCACATATGGGTAATATGAGTTTGAGCTATATTCCTTCAATTTTAGCATGTCATATCTTCTTTATTTTCCTATACACAATGTCATCTTTGTAAGTGCTAGACTGTATATGATAGAAAGGAAAAATGTAAAAAAGCCCCTATGTTTCTTAAGAATAAACACATTGTATTTTTAATGAGTAGAATTTAAATAAAATATATTGCCTATTTAATTTGTATAGATATTTTCACTAGCAATGTAAAAAGACAATTGCAACATATAAAATGGTAGCATTTTGTTTGGTCTAGAGAAATTAATCCTCATCTGTGGTCAACATAAATGTTTGCTTTAATTTTGAATAATCAGTTTGTGGCCTATAATTAGGAAGTAATCTGTCTTTTTGTTTACAATCTGCATTACTCTTGAGATTTATTTATAAATGTTAATTATGTATAGTCTTTTTTGGTTTTTGTAGTGTTTAATAAAAGTATGCTATTTACTCTTTTATTCTGTTTTTCATTAAACATTTGATACTTGTACATGCATTTTAGATTGAGGATCTTCGTTCCCAACTTTTGAGAGCAGAAGAAGACCGTGTAGAGTTGCAACATCAAATTTCACATGTTGCTATGCACCACCAGAGCTGCCAGGATGTACAAGATGATGACAGGAGAATTAGAACAGGTAGAACTCTCATACTTTGCACTAGAGGCCTGCAAATTAGTTAGGTAGCCTGGACATTAATTCTTTCTTTGAGTTGCATTCTAATTCTTCTACTGTTTCAACAAAAACAGCCATTTAACTTGTCAGCTTTAAGTTGATAAGTACTGGCACCTGAATATTAACAAATAAATAGCAATGAGAGTTAAAATTTAGGATAAAATACCATAATTTGCATAGTTAAAACAAATGAAGATTATTAGAGAGAATTTCAGTGAAGTGGATAGTGTTTTTACAGAAGAAAAACATTTGAAATATTTTTAAGTAATAATTTTTCTGAAATGTTACATTTCAGTCCATTTTCAGTTTAAATCCTGCCGTCTTGAAAATCATAGGAAAAGTCATTTACATAGCTGGTAGATAAGACTGATGAATTTCTGGTAGATTTTCTAAGGAGTAACAACATGTTCCAGAGAGGTTAAGAAAATTTTCCAGTATGATGCAGTCAGGGCTTCTGTTTGCAGTATGTTAGAATTTTAGAGATGGAACAATGACATTTAGGTGAAAAATACTTTAAACAATTTCAAGATGTAATTGCATAGTAAATTATCACTTTAGCAAGGTCTTCACTACATTGTTAGTTATCTATCTGTATTTAAACACAATCAAAAAGGCATTAGAGAAAGTCTTTATCTTTCTCCTTATTAACATAGAAATGTATTACTCAAGATAATAGAGGAATAGTGACTCCAAGTCCATTATCTCTGTGAATGACTTATTTTTATATTTTCATACTTCAGCTACTGAATTATCTTAGTTATTAAAATAGGACTCTGACTCCCTGTTTTACAAATCTTATACAGAGCACTGGAAAATGGCTAGATTTTGTACATGGCTTAGCTTCAGAAATGTAACACGAAATAGTAATTTTAGTAGTTTTTCTCCAGTCATGTTAATGTATCTGCTTAAAAGTGAATTTATTTGAAACGATATGCCTTTCATGTTACTGAAAGCATATTTTAATTTTTCCATTTGTTTTATAATTGTAAATGAAAAACTGTTGTAAAAATATGAAGAAAATAAAAAAATGTACTGGAAGGTTAAGATATACACATATATTTATATAATTTATGCAGTTGTGTTTCTGCTTACTGTGTTATTTCTGTTTCTTCAAAGATGCATGGGAAGAATACAAATGGCGATTTTCTTTGCCTCTAGTAGTTGTTTATGACTAAAGACCTTTGAATTTCTGATTGAGGAAATTTGCAGTTTACGCTTATCAAGAAATTCTATTGTGGTTGTAGGATTCAGACATAAAATTCACAGATAGAGTGACTTCCAAATCAGGAGATATTACTCTGGTGGGATAAAATCTTGGCCTTGGAGTTTGTGGCCAAGTTTCATTTACACCAGAATTTCTCCATTGTTTCTTCCATCCTCTTTTATTTTATTGGGTTCTGTTGTTTTGGGGTTTGGGGTTTTTTTAGGGGGTAGGAAAACCCCTATAAAATGACTGGCTAAACAGAAATACTGTCTCATTCAGTAAAAGGTTATGATATAGGTATAGCCATTTTTCACAGCTACACTGATCAAAATCAATAGTTGTAGAATAGTCTCAAGTAGAGAAGAAAATTGCCAAAAGAGAAATAAGAAAAAAATAATTTACCACAGGTCGGTGTTTCTAGTGGGCCTATTGTTCTGTTCTCACCATTTTATAGTAGCTGAAAGATATGAGAGAGAGAAGCAAGAACTGGAGAAACATATTTTGGAGCTTAAAGCAAAGCTGAGTCATAATGCTGTAATGTCAGAGGTAGAAGATCTAAAGAGATGCATAGAGCATAAGGACAAGGAGAAAGCACAGCTTGTAATGCACATACAGGTGAGTTGGGTTTTTTTGTTGTTTTGGTTGTTGTTTTTTTTTTTTTAAATAATTTCCCATACGTTCAAGGTAGGTGATATGCCAGATCAGAGAGTAACCTTTAAAACTAAGAGTAACTGTCATGCTCCTCTTGGTTTATTCGATAAATAATTTTGAAAGGTGATATGAGTTTGTAGAGGTTTTTCTCTCCCATCTCGTTAATAAACCAAAAAAGGTATTTGTTATTACCCATGAATTCATATTTTGGATTACTTTTCTTTCCCATGTGCAAAGAAAAGGTGATCTGATTTTATCAGCAGTTGCCATTAATAATGGTTTCCGGAATTACTTTTATAAATTAGTATTTACTTCCTTATTCCCCATTCCATCATGCTTCAGAACTAAAGTTTAACTTTAAACAAACTGGGATACCTTGTTCTATGAGACAGTGCAGTAGAGTAACAAAAATAGATCATAACTGCTCTTTTTTTAGCAATTAGATGCAATATAATAATTATATTAATAAGTGTTAGTATTCTTATTTATGGTAAACACATACTATTTAAAGTGTTTCTCTGTGAAAAGAATAATAGCAGTCTCTGCCACTGGAATTTTAGTTAGAAGACTTTTACCTTGAATGTGAAATGAGCTATGAGGCAGTAGCCTTTTTATTTAAGACAGGACATTTCTATATTTTTGGATCTCATCTAGATTCGTCATTGGTAGCAAGATCCCTGAATAGTGACTGTTTTCTACTGTCTTTCATGACTGTCAGGAGAAATGAGGATGTTTTCAAAACCCTATGTAGGATTTCAGTAGACAACTACTTAACATTTGTTGTACTTGTATTGGGGCATTCAGTAAACCAGGGGTTTTGTATTTTGTGTTTATTTTTCTAATGAAGGTACTTTTCTTTGGAAATTCAAAAGTAGGAATTTTTTTTTTGTCTTTTCATAGATTTAGAGGACTACCCTGTTCAGTTTGCTTCTGCTGCTCTTTTCTCTTGTCAACTTCTGTGCTCATTTAAATCAAACTAATACATCAAATTACATTTGGAAAAAATTGAAGTCTCAAAATAAGTTCCTATATGCTTTATGAAAATTGGTCATTAAACTGGTTTAAAAAGCCCTAGAGTGCTTCTATAGAGGGTAAGGCAAGCAGAAATCTTTTCCTGTTGCCCATCAGCATTTGTGTTCTAGCTGGCCAATACAACTCCAGACTAACCCAAAACATGCTATTTTTTTTGTTTTGTGGGGCCTGAGAAATTCCAATTACTTTGGTGGCAGGAGTTGATGGGATAAAAACCCATAGAAAACCAATTTTTTTTTAAATTTCTGCTTGTAGTACATGCTTTTCTGAGGGTCAGAATGATGTTCTAATACTAATTTCCTGCTCTGTGAAAATACTGATGGAAGAGTGCTCAGTCAGGGTCATTGTCATTGCTCTGAATTAGAAATATTTGACTTCCCTGATTATCTCAACAGAAAATACTTTGTACTTCTTATCTGCTTCCCACTGCCATTCTCCTACAGAGGCAGTAACAGGAAAATAGCTAGTGTGTTTTTCTTTTAATGAGACATCAAGGAATGCAAGGATGTGAATTTCTAAACTTAGGTACTAACAAAGCGTTTTGTCAAGCCTGTTCTAACAGCTGCTCCTATCAGATAGTCTGATTCCCAGTTGGAAGTGACCAGTCATGTTTGGGAGAGGATGTAACTGCACTTGCCTCTGTTGTACATGTGATATTAGAAATTTCTTTTGACTGATTTAAATGTCATTGTTTTCAACAATTTGAGTTGTGTGTTGTACTTTTAATCCCTGATAATTGCCATAAACTCACAATATGACGTAAAATGGAGAGGATGGAAAAAATTATAATCATATTCTTAAACTCATGTTTAGAAGTGAGTTCAATCTTAAATTCATTTTTAAATTTAATAGAGAAAATTTTGATTTCAGTAGTTGTAGTTTACCTGAGGATGCTTCTGTAAGATCTTGCAAATGTATGCAACTATCTTAAATATATTTTTTTCTGCGTGGAACTATATAGATATGGGGCTGTTACAGCTGACTATTATGACCTGACTCTTATGGCTAAGAAATAAACAAAGTACACAAATTACAAAGATGTAATACCCTAGTTTCTCCATAAGCGTTTTTAGACTCATGCTTGTGAAATTGTTTGATTTACTAATTCTTTCTCATTCTAATTAGGTCAAAGTAGTCTTATGGTATTGTCCAGTAGAGCGTAACAACAGACAGTCAGTTTGTTAAAATATTTCAAATTTTCTGCGGGAAAGTTATAGATTTGTTTATTTAAGATTAGAATTCTGCAGTAATACAAGTCTTTCAGTCTTATGAAGACAATCTTATCCTCATTAAAATTCATTTTATGGCTGCTTTCATCCTCTAAAGATGAAACTGTTAGCGAATTATTTTCATTATATGAGCCAATTAAGATATCTGAAAATGAACAAGTAACACTTTTCTGAATTTAAAGAGATATTATTGCAAAGTAAGAGAAATCAATACCTTTGCAGACCAGCCTGTATTGCCATGCCAATGGAGTTCAAATGCTGAAATAGTGCTACAGATAGATTTAAAATGTACAGATGCTATTCACTTTGATCAAGTTTCTATCTAAAATCACATATCAACCTGGGGAAAAAAAAAAGGTATTTTATCTGTATCTTATATTTACATAAACCTTTACCTGTCAGAATGAATAGCAGTTCAGGCTTTGGAAAAATATGGAGGAGGCATCACTTTAAGAAACTGATTTTGTGCATTATACCTTTTACTGAATTGAATACACTTCTTGACTGATTGAATATATGCATCTTTGATTATTCAATTCACAGAATTTATGCTTCCATGAAAAATCTAAACCTTCTGGATTAATGTTTCTTGATGGTTAGATACAATATGATTGGCAAGAGATGCAGATCAGATTGTGATGAATAAATTAATATTATTTGAGGTCTGCATTCAGGAAAAAATAGAGAATTAATTAGGTGCATGATTTGGATAGCATTGTTGAAAACAATAACAATGACAAACAGTGTGATTACATAGCATAAGAATCTGGTGACTGTGCCACTGAGATACAGGGCAGAAAAAAGAGAGGAAGGAGAAAAATACAGGTGAAACTAGTATGGTGGGGTGAAATGTGGCTTTCTGTATTCTTATCAGTGTAGAATGTTTGCCCATAACTGTGATATAAGGCATTAGTTCTGTAAATTGTAGCAAATGAGTGATCCTCAGTTACATTTTAAATGTTCATAAAATTTTAAGGAATGTTGCACTGAATACACTATGTGTTGTGTTTTCTATACCTAGAATTAATTTTGTTTTGCACTTTGTGGTGATTTTGTTTTTAAATTGGGTGTTGAAAATGCAGGTCAAAAGTATGGTATGTGTAGTCAAGCTAATGTGAGTTACTAGAACAGTGGCAGATTCACATGTTTAGTGCCTGTGGTAATTAGTTTATACTTCAGATAAACAACTAGGCTCTAACTGGAAAATGTCGGCCTCTTTCTCTGCTTCCAGTTTCTTATGAAAGTTGAAAGCTAGATTACATATTGAGATGTTGGATATGTAGAAAACTAGATGAGCAACTGTTTTACTTGGGGCAAATGTTGCATCTGTTTTTGAGTTTGTTAATCACCTCTGTTCTGTGTCATCTCTAGCCAGAGCCTGTCAATTGAAATGTCTGTGGTGCTGTTGCAGTCTGAGGGCTGATAAACTTTAATCAGTTTTGAAAATAATACTTGCATTCAGATCTCTAAAGCATTAATATGCTGTACCCCAGGATTTAGTAACTAATCTTAATGATGTTTTTTAAGTGCTCCACAAACATAATTCTGTTTTATAAAAATCTTCAGATATTAAAGCCAGGAGGAGAGTATTTGATGTTATGTTGGTGGCGAATCAGTTGACATAAGTATTCTAATCCTTTCCCTTGATTCTGTTAGCAGAACACAGTACTTTGCGTGGGGTCTCACGAGAGTGGAGTAGAGGGGGAGAATCTCCTCCCTTGACCTGCTGGTTATATTTCTTTTGATGCAGCCCAGGATATGGTTGGCTTTCTGGGCTGCAGATGCACATTGCTGGGTCATGTTGAGCTTCTCATCAACCTCAACCCCAAGTCCTTCTCCACAGGGCTGCTCTCAATCCACTCATTGCCCAGCTTGTGTTTGTGCTTGGGATTGCCCTGACCCATGTGCAGGACCTTGCACTTGGCCTTGTTGAACTTCATGAGGTTTGCATGGGCCCACCTCTCAAGCCTGTCAAGGTCCCTCTGGATGGCATCCCTTCCCTCCAGCATGTCGACTGCACCACACAGCTTGGTGTCATCAGCAAACTTGGTGAGGGTGCATTCAATCCCACTGTCCGTGTTGCCGACAAAGATGTTAAACAGCACCGGTCCCCATACTGACCCCTGAGGAATGCCACTCATCACTGGTCTCTACTCAGACATCGAGCCGTTGACCACAGCTCTTTGAGCATGACCATCCAACCAGTTCCTTATCCACTGAGTTGTCCATCTGTCAAATCCACGTCTCTCCAATGTAGAGGCAGGGATGTCGTGTGGGACAGCATCAAATGCTTTGCACAAGTCCAGGTAGATGATGTCAGTTGCTCTTTCCTTATCCACCAACACTGTAACCCTGTTGTAGAAGGCCACCAAATTTGTCAGGCACGATTTGCCCTTAGTGAAGCCATGTTGGCTGTCACTAATCACCTCCTTATTTTCCATGTGCCTTGGCATAGTTTCCAGGAGGATCTGCTCCACCATCTTGCTAGACACAGAGGTGAGACTGACTGGCCTGTAGTTCTCCAGGTCTTCCTTTTTTCCCTTTTTGAAAGTGGGGGTTATATTTCCCCTTTTCCAGTCAGTGGGAACTTCCCCAGACTGCCACGACTTCTCAAATATGATGGATAGCAGCTTAGTAACTTCATCCGCCAGTTCCCTCAGGACCCATGAATGCATCTCATCAAGTCCCGTGGACTTGTGCACCTTCAGGTTCCTTAGATGGTCTTGAACCTTATCTCCTACTGTGGGCAGTTCTTCATTCTCCCGGTCCCTGCCTTTGCCTTCTGTGACTAGGGCAGTGTGGCTGGAACACTTGATGGTGAAGGCAAAAAGTTGTTGAGTACCTCAGCCTTCTCCATGTCCCGGGTAACCAGGTGTCCCATTTCCTTCCAGACAGGGCCCACATTTTCCCTAGTCTTCCTTGTATCACCAATGGATCTATGGAAGCTTTTCTTGTTGCCCTTGATTTCCCTGGCCAGATTTAAGTCTATCAGGGCTTTAGCTTTCCTAACCTGATCCCTGGCTGCTTGGACAATTTCTCTGTATTCTTCCCAGGCTACCTGTCCTTGCTTCCACTGTCTGTAGGCTTCCTTTTTGTGTTTGAGTTTGTCCGGGAGCTCCTTGTTCATCCATGGAGGCCTTCTGGCATTTTTGCCTGACTTCCTCCTTGTTGGGATACATTGCTCCTGAGCTTGCAGGAGGTGATCCTTGAATATTAACCAGCTTTCTTGGGCCCCTCTTCCCTCCAGGGCTGTACCCCATGGTACTCTACCAAGCAGATCCCTGAAGAGGCCAAAGTCTGCTCTCTTGAAGTCCAGGGTAGAGAGCTTGCTGTGCGCCCTCATTGCTGCCCTAAGGATCTTGAACTCCACCATTTCATGGTCACTGCAGCCAAGGCTGCCCTTGAGCTTCACATTCCCCACCAGCCCCTCCTTTTTGGTGAGAACAACGTCCAGCATAGCACCTCTCCTCGTTGGGTCCTCCATCACTTGGAGAAGGAAGTTATCATCCACGCATTCCAGGAGCCTCCTGGATTGCTTATGCCCTGCCATGTTGTCCCTCCCACAGATATCGGGGTGGTTGAAGTCCCCCATGACGACCAGGTCTTGTGAATGCGAGGCTGTTCCTATCTGTCTGTAGAGGGCCTCATCTGCTCAGTCTTCCTGGTCGGGTGGCCTGTAGCAGACCCCCACTATAATGTCACATGTCCCTGCCCTCCCTTTAATCCTGACCCATAAGCTCTCAGTCAGCTCCTCATCCATCCTCAGACACAGCTCCATGCACTCCAGCTGGTCATTGACATAGACCAGCTCCTCATCTCCCCTGCCTGTCCTTCCTAATGAGCCTATATCCTTCCATTCCAACACTCCAGTCGTAGGAGCCATCCCACCACGTCTCCATGATGCCAATAAAATCCTAGCCCTGCAGGCGTGTGCACTTCCCTAACTCCTCTGGTACGTTCTTCATGTTACATCCGTTTGCATAGAGGCATTTAAGTTGGGTCCCTGATGAAGGTGACTTACTGGCTGGAGTGGCTGGAATTCCTTTGTGCTGCTCTTCAGGTGCTCTCTTGCTGACCTGGGATCCTTTTCCAGGCTCTGGGCACCTATTGCTGGCACTGGCATCAAACTGGTAGGAGTGGGATGGACTGAGGTTCCCCTCCCCTGTCAGCTTTAGTTTAAAGCCTTCTTCACCAGCTTAGCAAGCCTATGACTGAAGATGCTCTTCCCCTTTTCTGACAGATGGACCCCATCGACTCCCAGTAGACCAGGCTTCTCAAAGCAAGTCCCATCGTCTAAGTAGCCAAACCCCTGGCTGTGGCACCAGTCACGTAACCATTTATTGATTCACTAGAGTCTACTGGCCCTTTCAAACCCCTTCCCCTTTGACTAGGAGGATTGATGAAAAAACTACCTGTGCTCCAGAGTCCCTTACCGCCACTGCCAGGGCTCTGTAATCCTTCTTGATACTCCTCAGACTGCTCCTGGCTGTATCACTGGTGCCCATGTGAAACAACAGCAGCGGATAATAGTCAGCGGACTGTACGAGGCTTGGTAGTCTCTTGGTGACATCCCTGATATGAGCCCCTGGTAAGCAGCACACCTCTCTAGAAAGTGTGTCAGGTCATGCTTCTATTGCATCCAGAGCAGCTCACTGAGTTCTCTGTGTGACTGACCTTCAGCCACCAAAGACGTGAGATACTCCTTGGAATCTGGAGTCTTAATCTATAAAGCAGCATTTCTCATCTGCTTAGAAATTTTTTTGCAATCACAGGTGCTTAGTAACTTGCTACTTGAAGGAGAAACTCAGATGTCCAAGGTATGTGATTTTTTCTTTTTTTTTTTTTATTCCAATAAGTGCAATCTCCTGACATTGCTTGTCCTTTCTCTTAGATTATCTCACTCTTGTTTACTACAGTCACAACTGAGAAGGAGAAAATTGGGTGAATATTTAAAAAAAACCCAAAACAAATGTGTCTTTATATTCCTGTCTCATAGAAATCCTTAAAATATTTACATTCTGAATTACCTAGAGGAGTAATTCCAAGATAGGAGTGTGAAAATTGGGGTATTTTCTGCAAGGTAAGCAAGCATCACTCTGCCAAATTCTCCTGCTATAGTAAAAGGGCAGCCTGAAAGGCTCAGGAGAAAAGGGCAGCCTGAAAGGCTCAGGAGACGGCAGTTCTGGTGGAACCCCTGTTAATAATGTACACAGACATGGTTGTGAAATTGAGCTCATTGTCCAGGCTTCAGTAATACAGAACTGAAGAGGATATTTTCAGACATGTTCCATTGGACATGGGCCTGCTGACAACTTTAAGCACTAATTTTAAACGTGTTCCCAAAACAAAGATGGAGACTGAGATCTGTGATAATTCCAACTTCTCTACCACTAAGAGGGTGCTGGGCACTGTAAATCTAAACAGACCTGGGAGCTGGATTAAGGTGTAGTCTGTGGTAAGGACTGATGTTTCTCTTTGACCAGTTCCTTCAAATCCCACAACTCTGGAGGCTGAAAGTGAACTTAGGTTTGTTGTGTTAGGTTTTTCATTTATTTTTCTTTTAGTGGCACTTTCTTTATCTTCTGTATGATATGGCATCCTAATGAGGGCAACTCCTTTCCCACAAGTAACACAGCATTTCACCCTCAATGCTAATGAAAAAAAAAAAGACCTAACCTCCCAAATAAACCAACAAAAAATCATGAAAACCCTGTGGTACAACACTTGATTATAATACCAGAATAGGTTCTCACAGTGTCTGACCCAGTCCCTATCCGAGTTTCAGCCTGTGCTGAACCTATATTCAGTAGTGCTCTGGCCACAGCTGCAGTAGAATGCGCATACAAACAGCTTTGCAAAGGAAACAATCAAGCTATGTGCCTTACATTAATGATAACATTTTGTGATGTATTTTCTGCATGCATATTTAATGCCCTTTGCAACTGAGATTCTGTGGTTGAGAGGAAGATGAGGACTAAAAGGCTGAAGGGAAACTGAGGATTGAGACTCCTACAGATGTCTGTATATAAATGATATAAAACATGATGGGGAAATAGGGGTGCCTACTTATTCCAGGTGTTGTTATTTTAATATTCAAGACTGATCATATATGCATCCATAGTAGGATGCAGATATAAACTTTCTATGCAAGATACTTTGTTATTTTAAGAGAAAATAGGTGGCTTTCAAGACTGAGGGTCTTCACACACTTATGAACAATAGGCACGTGATACATACTTTATTAAAATTTTATGTATTAAATCTAATGCTTTTGAAAATACGCTAAAATTGAAAAATGTGATGCTTGCATCTAGCTCAATTATCAGTTACTTTTAGTTGTAAATATTGTTTAGAAAGAAATTAAAAGCTTAAGTTTATAAGATCATCATTATGAAATGAAACTGCAAGGTCATACTTTCACAGCCCACCACTGCCAAGTACAATGTTCTTCCAATGAGAACAATAATTTGCATAATTATTTCTTACTATCAAAACAATCTTAATTCTCATAACATCAAAATTAGGCATTAAAAATATATAGTAGTGTAACTTGCTTAATGGAGCTTTGTCTTGTATTAACTATTTACTATCTGCTGATAGTACAGTTCCACAAAAGCTAGTAATCAGTCATTTTCTGAGCAGTGTGTGTCTGAAAGGGATATCGTGTTTAGCAAGGTATGCTCTACTAACCCTGTTGATTGTTATTTCCAATCATTAAGTGAAAACTGTGTCCTTTAAGATGGCTCTGATGATCTCTAGATGTTCATTATTGTAAAGGGTTGAAATCAACCACAATATTGACATGTGTGGAGGCAGGTAATGACAAATGGCAAAGAGATTACTTGCCAGTAACTGTTCTGTTAGAAATGTTATTTTTAAAATTGTAAACAGTCATCATACTTTTTTTACAGAAGGCTTAGAAATTGGGATTGTGTGTTGGCATTTTCCAAGGAACTAAAAGGCAGGACCGTAACCTTTGTTTTTTATAAACACTTAAGCTCTGTACATGGACAGTGAGGTTTGAGGCGTGCTCTTACAGATACTGAAGCAAAAAAACCCTCTAACAAATAGTGCTTGTGTATGTCTGTTCCCCTCGTGTGAATGTATGTATATGCCATACCTGTAAAGATGCTTTCTTCTTTCTGGGAAACCTGTATCTCTATGTGTATAGATGATAAATGTGATTTCATATCAGACTTTTTACTTTCTTATTTTTATGACAGCCCATGTCTGAAAAGTTGCCTATTTAATGTTTTAAATACCAGTAGGGCAAGCCCTTATAGATCGGACAGAACTTTGACAACTGCATATGTGTTAACATACAGGTATACATATGTTTATTGCATGTCAAATAAGAGTTCAAAAGTACAGGTCAGTACATTTGGACCCCTGTTATGATATTATAAAAACAAAGTGTGGACACCCACTGTTTCTCTATCCCCTTGCTTTACAGGGAAGGCTGCATGAAATGTTGATATGCTATGCTGCTGTTTTCCAGCTGACTTCAACTGTTTTGAGGCTGTGCTCACTTAACTCTTCTAAGAAAAGTGCAAACTATTTGCAGAGATCTATCCTATTTTCACAAATTATAAAAATAAAACATTAAAATTTATATTGGTACATCCATGTCAAAGTTCATTTTTCCTCCTCATGCAAATAGCTCATGTTGATAAATTAGTTGTGCTTCAAGGTAAACATCTAAACCAAATGTTCCCATGTTTTTCATTTTACTGTAAATCAATAAATAGGAGATTAAGATTTGCTTCTACAGAGTGAAATGAATGTTTACAATTAATTGAACATTGTTTTCTGTGTTTAAGCTTAGACTCATATTTCATTAAAAAGTCTGTGTGAACTGTAGTTGTATTAATGAAGTGTGTTCTCTGGGGGAATTATGCATAAATAACTATTTTTTAATGATGCAGAGTTGAATAGTACATCAGTTTAGGCTGACATCCTCTATGGTGTCTCCAGAAAGACATGAAATGAGAAGTGATAATAGCGTGTATAATCACGTGACTTTGAAGAAATGATGACCCATTTTAGAAAATCTGTGGAAAGGTAAATGTAACATCTGACTATATTTTATCAGGCTTTTTTTAACTTCTGCTACATTCAGAATTTAAATCTTTACGTTTAAAGAAGTATTGTAATATCAGTTTGCATTTGACATTAAGCTCATTTTGATAAGATTTTGCTAGTTGTAGCTTGTCAAGTTTTTTTGTTTGGTTGTTTTGTCTTACGAATCAAGACTTTTTACAAGGTTAGGCCCGGTCGTTTTGCCTGATGAGCTTGAAAATGCCTGTTTAAATAATAGTGAAGCAGAATACGTGCAGGTTTTTTCTAACATATAGAACTGTAAATCTAGAAGGACTTTCCTGTTTTCATTTTGTCACTCATGTAAGATTTACTCCCAACTATTCCGTAATGTGTTTACCTATTGTTTTATTAACTGTATCTCAGTTGTGTCTAGAGCAGGAATATTCATCCTACAGGTGAGCAACTGATTGTTCAGTGGGTAATACTACTCCTGTTTTGCATCGTGGGTACGAGTAGTAAGTTGGACTGATTGATCTTGTCTGTAGCATCAGTCCTTTCCTGTCTGTATTTTCTGGCAGTACCACAGTCTGTCACATGCAAGAGTGCACATGCAGTCTTCTTTCCAGGACAGCAAATGCTATCCTGAAAAGCCTAGTACAATTTATTGTCTCCCAGGAGGTAATGGCCAGATTTGGAGGGGGAAAAAAACCCACCAAAACCCCCACAAAATAAGACCCAACCAACCAACAAACCCAAGCCACACCCATCCCCTTTGTGCCCCCCCCCCCCCCCCCCCCCCCCCCAGCCCTTGTGGAAGGACCTTTGTTTAAATAGTCATTCTATGTGCATCTGCACCACTTAGTCTTTCCTAGGCAAAGTATTTTTCCCTTCTGAATTGCACCCTGTTTGTTTCAGACTACATGTCCAATTTGTTTCAGTTTTTCTAAAATCTAATTCTCTTCTCTAAAGTATTTCCATCCCTTGAAGCTTGATAATATCTTTGACTGACTATAGAACAGTCCTACTGGATTAATCTAAGTCATTAATGAAAATACTGAATGGTATGAAAGCAGTCTAAATAGGCCTGAAATACAGAATACTAATGTGAAATTCTACGTGATGATCTTAATAAAATTCAGTTGTGCTAGTGAAGCTTCAATAACTGGTTTCTGAATATGCCCTTGCAGAAGGTATATGGAGAACGTTTTTCCTGACTTGCTTCTGAGACTGTCCTGAGAAATATCATCAGATTTGAGATAGGCAATGCTTGTTGTTCTTAAAATGTGCAGTTTCAATTTCATTCAGTATTGAAAGGCCAGCTAATGTTGGCTCTAATATGCTTGCTAAATTTTCAAACATCTTTGCACTTTGTTCTAGAAACATCTATCAAGCTGCTGTATTCTCCTTGTATTCATCAGTGCTTTCCAAAATACCCTTATTCAGCATGTTGCTTCTGTAAAAGCAATCAGCATGAAACTGAGTAACAATTAGCTCATATACTATAGGTTACTTTTGTTGTGGTAAATGCTCTTCTTTCCTTGCCAATTTTCTTTTTCACCTCATCTGTTTATATTCATCTCCTTACATCTTACTATTTGCTTTATTCTGTATTTGACTAGTGTGTAACATATGAGGATCCTGGTCAATGATTCCTTCTCAAACTTAAAATATAAAAATAACAAGAACAACCAGAAGAAGAACAAATGCAGAAAGTAGAATACGGGATAGAGTAACCATGTATTTTACATCTTGTGTTGAAATTCTTTACCATTGCAGAGGGGGAGATTCCATGGGCTAACAGGGCTTTCCCTGCTAGTCAAGGAGATCTTTTATGCATTCCTATTTTAGATAGAAATGTGATTTAATAGCACTGTATGTTGTTTGATAAGGTTTCATGTTGTGTATCTTTAGAGTTGGAATTTTCATATTTTGCTATGATGATTTCAGGTGTTAACATCTGACCTGGAAAACAGGGAGAAGCAGCAGGAAAAAATGCTGGACCAGCTAAAGGAGATACAGAATTGCTACAAGGCTTGTGAGAATGAACGTAGACAAACTGAACTCCAGTCTGCTGAGTTAGCTCAACAGGTTGAAGAGAGTACCAAGGAAGCAGAACGGTACCTCACTGAATTCAAGCATTCAGAGGCACTCAGGCTGGAGATTGAGAAAAAAAGAGAAGATTTGAAGGTGAGAGCACAGGAGACCATCCGCCAATGGAAGCTGAAATGTAAGAAACTGGATCGTGAGGTGGAAGAACAAAGTGAAACTATAAACCAACTGATGGACAAGAATAGTCAGGTAAGATTGACTGGGGGGACAGTTTGTACCCTTTCCATTTTTTTTTTAGAAATGAAGGTAAGGAGTTTATTTATGCAAGCTGTGACTTAAACCACTTTCCGCCTTAAGTTCTGGACCAAGTTTTTCTGGTGAACTACAAAACAGCTAATAGGTGGCAATATTTTTTAGCTATTGCCCAGTTCCACATTCCCTTCTTTATCCAGTATTTATTCCAGTCTCTTCACTTAATCAAAGTTTTCTTCTTGTAAAGAAGAAAGTTTCTCTATGAATGTTGCTTTTACTTTATCTTTTCAGTTAACAGTTAACTTAATTTAGCTTATTTTTAGTTAATTTTTAAAGAATTAATGTGACGTTATTTTTTGTAAAAAATTTATGACATTAAGTAATAACCCATGTTCAGGTTATGCATTGTCTCATGTAGTGGACAGTGGTCACATCTTTGAAAGTAGGTGTTTACTTTCACCATGTATGTCAGATTGCTAGCAGACCATAATGCTATATGGACTTTGGCACAACTAGTGTATTTTTAATTCCATTCTGTATTTAAGCTTTTCTCAGACTCTAGGTTATGTAATGACATCTTTTATTGCCAATAAAGACTACAGGTTCTGAAATATCATAAGGACTGCAGTTCAGTTTGGATTTGATGTTTGGAGGCAGAAAAGTAGATTTTGTTTGTTTGTTTGTTTAAGAATGCACAGAGATTTTGGCAAAATCTGGAGATTTTAGCAAAAAAGGCACTCTTACCTGCATTTGGGATGAACATGCTGCTAACACCTACCATGCAGGTCCTAGGTTTTTCCATTGATCTGGATAGAGAGTCTGTGTTCCTTGTATTTTTGTAACTTCTTTTTTTCTTAATGCTTTTCATGTATGTTTTGTTTCAGCCTCTTTCTTATACCTTTTCAGAACTTTTTATTTGAAAAAATCAAATTGAAAATTGATCATGTAACATTTCTGGGCTTTTCATTTGTCTTTGTTCAGTTTGGTAAAGCACTTATTCATCTCTTCTTCCTCCTGTATAGTCTCTCAGGAAAAAACATTGGGTCTTTTTTTTTTTTTTTTTTTTTTGACTTAGCAGAATTCTTTGACTTTTTCTAGTCCTGACACTGCTTTAAAGACAAGCACTCACATCAATGCTAATGCTGATCATCCTGTCTTGGAATAGTAGTAGAAACCATCATTCTATTTGTAATGAGTCTGTGGGTCTTTGTATTTTCTGGCTGGGTCAAAAGGTGCCTGCTCGTGTGGTAGCTGGTATAGTGCTAAGCTTCATGCTGTGAGCTTTTATCTTAGCTTACATGCTCTGCTGGTACAGACTATCATATTGTATGGACTACTTTTGTTTTTATAGAGCTTCCCTCACCTCTTTTCACTTATTTTCTAGTGACATGCATCCAGTTTAAGTTACTAAATCTGATGGGTTTGGGATGGCTCCATGCCATCCTCTGCTTTGTCCTGCTCAAAGACTGTAGATTTCAAGGGGTATATGATGTGAAGTGTGGGATGTCTGTATTCATCCTGTGTTGTTCCTGATCCAGTAACCTGTTCTGAGACTGGTACATGAATGTGTAAGCATGGTCAAAGCACAGGAGAAGCCACAATTGGGGTAATACTGAGTTGAAATTAATAAACTCCAGCAGATCTAAGATGTGATTCCTGGGGTTGCTGTTTCTCTCCTGAACTCCCTAGTATATTCCTTATTTTTTGTTATTATTTGCTGTATCCATGCTCCAACAATTCATTCCATAGTAATCTTGTTGTATTGGTTAACCCTAGCAGTTGTCTGGGGAAATAAGGTTCACAAACATTTTAAGAAGTTAGTCATCTCTTGCCTAGGTAAATGGAGGTGTAAAGAAAGGAAGAAAAACCTGAATCATTTAGAAATCATATGTCTCTCTCATAATAGACAAATGAGAAGCAAAAAGTAGAGGAGAGAGTGTTGTGAGTAACAAGCAGGAGGAGCCCTAAAAGGCTCTGAAATCACTGTTCATTTAAACGCGTGGACAGGTCTTTGTAATGGCAATTGATAGTGCTGTCCACATTGACATTTTCTGTGTTACATAAGACTCCTTGACAAGGATTTTACCTTTTTCTGTGAGACAAATGCATAAAAATGCTAAATGCAGTCATTTTGGTTTAAGCTCCATTTAAGAAATTCATTCTTATTTTTAAAATAGTCAGCATCTTGCCAACAAGTTTCAGCTGTCACTGAAGAAAATCTCTTTATTGGATGATATGTAATATCAAATAAACTGTGCATCGTTGTGGAGGAGAAAAAAATACAACATTTAATGTTCTCAATACAAAGTTGTAGACGGTTTCCATATGAGGATATAATCAGTCAAGATGCAGCATTTGTGATAAGCTTCAGGGAACTAGATGAACATAATTTAACCAGCTTTGAAATATACAGACAATTAACATCTGTGACAAAACTCTGTAAAAATAAATAATAAAGAAAAAGGAGAAATGGTAGTCTGTTATCTTTGCTTTCTGTTATAGGACTTCAAAGGGTTGATGGCAAACTTTCAAAATTGGATTATAATCATAGCTTGCAATTTTATGAGATGTTCCAAATATTTGCAGACAATGGGTGGGCTATAGAAAGATCGTTTAGGTTTCATTCTTTTGGAGTTACTGGGATAATTTGGTTAAAGTCTTGCCTGTGTGCTTATCCTTGATATTGGTTGACAGTGGAATCTCTAACCTCTTGTGTCTTTTGAAATGTATTTTCTTCGAAGTACGGAATGTAGAAAACATGCTTACACTCAAAGCAAGTTCCTTCTGTTTTGTTTGGGGTTTTTTTTGTTGTTTTTTTTTTAAATTTTACTGGTTTTTTTCAGCCAAATTATACAACTAGAATTGCAAGACAGTTTTAGGAAGGTTGAAATACTGATATTTTTCAGAAGAAAACTATAATGGTCATTACCACATATCCTTGATTCTTTAATTTTTCTAGTTTGTTTTGCATTGGTTATTTTCTATGTAATTACAAATTGTTTTATTATTTTTAATCTGCATACTGTTTACCTTAACCTGTAACCTCTTTTTGTTCTGGTTTATTTCAAGTAATTTTGTTATATCTATGAGAAGTGTCTACTGTTTGTGGAATTAGTGGAAATAGTCAGTAAAATGCAGGATAAAATTTATTTAAGCCAGTTTAAAGAATCAGTAGTTTATCTGATACATCAGGAAAATCTTGTGTTGTCCCTTTATCATTCTTTTTTTTCCTGTAGTAGGTGTTGTGTGTGACTTATGATAGATGTACTGTAAATTCCTTCTTATTTTAAACAGAATGTTAAAAAAATTAACTTATAACTTGAGATAAGTAAGAATTGGGAATAGTGTGCGTAACATGAGTTTAATGAAATGTAGTGTTTAGTAACACACATGTGCTTGCAGTGCAAATTTTTCCTGTCATTTAGTGCATTTTCTAGGATTTTTTTAACCTGAAATATATCAATGTTGGAAAAAAAAACCCCAGCCCTTGAGCTTCTTAGGAAAACAGTGGATTTTTTAATAAATGTGGCTGATTTTTATTTTGAAGATGAAGTCTTCATTTCTTGGCTTTGATGCATGAGTGAACCAGGCTTTTAACTGCTATTCATTAGTCTACTGTGTGCAGTTTCAAAAATAATTTAAAGTTGATATACTTCCTATGTAATATTTTAGAAAATAAGCAAAACAGGTCAGCCTATGAAATGGACCTGTAGGTAAGGTGTGTCTGACCAATAGTACTCCCTGTATTCTGCTGTGTTACTGTATTGCCTTATTTCTTCCATCTTGCTATTTGGAGGAACCAGCAAAGAAACCCATCTCAATCTGCAAAGAGGCTGAGAAAAGCAGGGGATTAACCAAAACTATCCCTGCTTAGGAGGCTAGATCACTTAAGGACAAGTATATATTTGAGATCACAAATGTTCCCTGTCTAAATTTAAAGAAACACTGATTACATTTGAACTGAGTTCATAACAAGCAAAAATTTTGTATTTTCACAGAACAAAGTGTGCTAATTGTTCATTAGACATTAGGAATGTCTAAGGACATCTTTCCAACTATTTTCTTTAATTACTTTAGGTCACACTGGATTTCTTTTTCTTCTTTCCTAGGCCCTCAAAGAAAAGGATGACTTCAGAAGTCAACTTCTCTCTGCTATACACCAAATAGAAAACCTTCGGAAAGAGCTGAATGATGTGCTTACAAAGAGAGCCCAGCAGGAAGAACTCCTCCACTGCAAAGAGGTAAAACTGAATGAAATGAAGTCTCACCAGGTATCGCTTGAAGAAGAGATCAAAGAATTTCAAGGTACTGTAAATAAATTGGAGAATGAGTTGAAAAAGCAAGTCTTTCTACAAAATCAAGTGCAAGCTGAAAAGGAAAACTTGGAGACAGAACTTGCAACTAGTAACTTGATCCATAAAAAAGACCAGGAAAGACTCTTAGAAATGCAAGCAGATGTAAAAAACTTAAGCTCTGTACGTGTGGAACTAACAAACAGAATAGCAGAAGAGGAGAAAATCAAAAAGGAATTACATAAGAGCCTCTCGGCTCTCCAGAAACAGCAGGAATCTAAACATGAAGAGATGACTTCAGCTAACAGGCAGCTGAAGATGGAAAGAGAAGTTCACCAACAGGAGTTGGCAGATCTTAGATCAGAGTTACAAAATGTTAAAATCAAACATGAACGAAACGTCCAAGAGCTCATGAAACTCCTTAAACAAGAAAAGGATGATGCAGAGGCTCAGATTAGAATGCTAAAGGTACTTATGCTGAAGAATTCCAATGTCAGACTTTTTTTTTTTTCTTCCCTATCGAGTGATGAAGGTAATAAAGCACGGGCTTTAAAACATTTAACACACATTTTATTGCAGGTCATCATAAAAGTTTAAAGTTCAGGGTAAAAAATGTAACAGTTTTAGGTCAAAAGCTTTTCTTAGTTCAAAAGTAGTGAAATTGGTATGTCTGTGATCAGAACAGAAGGAGATATATGGGGCTGTAGTGTTTTAATATGATTTGATCCTTTCTGCTTCAACTGTTATTTTTACAATTATTGTCAAGGCCCTGTTAAAGAACTTGCAGTATTTCAGGGATGATGCATTTTTGTAAACATTTAAATTGCATGATGCAGAAATACTGTCACTGTATTTGGAAACACTTTCAGAATGTGAATAGGGATAATGTGTAACACTTGTTAAGATTAATTTTGATAGTTTTTTCTATTTCGAAGAGTTTTTAGACTTCATATTTTCTGTACAATTTCTCAGAAAAGTGCTATGTTCATATAGTAAATGATGAAATATAGTATTTTATTAATGAAGAAACAAGTTAATGTCTTTAGTTTACATCATTTGCTCCTGATTCAAGGCTATTGCATTGGAAAGAAAATGAGCATTTTAGTGGCTTTAAGTGGTCTGAATAAAATTAAAAAGTTAAGTTGAAGTGGTCTAAACTGCACAATTAACTGTCAACAGTTGTATAAGCTATACATTGGACTTTTACTGAAGCAGTTTTGATTACAAGGTTAAATATATATGTAAGATAGTATTTTGTATGTCCTAATAATAGTAATAGTTTATATATTCATATTAATGGAGGCAGTAGTTTTCCAGATAGGTTGTAATTTACAACCTATTTTGAGTGCACTTCTGAAGCACTATAAATATGCTTTCCACCTCAGTCCCATCAAATTAAAAATTTGCTCATGTCAAAATTCTACCAATTTAACCATAAAAAGCTATAAAATCCTTAATCAAAGCTTAAGTGATACATGATCTACTTCATCATAAGTAATATATGCACATTTATTTCCTTTCTCTTCTCACAAATATGCAACTAGTTAAAAAAGCATATTTTCCACATTTTTGCAGTTATGAGTGGACGTTACTTAGAAAAGGATGGTTAGTTATTTAATATATCATTCATGATATAATAATTGACAATAATTCTTAAGCACTTGTTAATACAGAAAGCGTTTAATGAAGATAGCAATAAAAAAAATCTTGATGGTTGTTAGTGGAAGGATCATTAAAATCAAAATATTTTGCAGTGCTTAACATTGGGGACTTAATTTGTAATGTGTCTAGCATTATTTAAATGATCTGACCTGATTGTGACTAAGTGTTCCTCTTCTATGGAAAGGTCTGTCTTACAGTAAGGGCCTTGATATTGGTACTGATTCTTGTACATAAACAGAATATTTTAAAAATTCACTTCCTTCTTTCATTTACAGTGCCATGACTTTCCCAGAATCCTTAATATAGGTACATTTTTTTTTTTTTTTTACAGCTTTGTGTCTCTGAAACAGAGAAGAGCAGAGGGCTTGAGGGAGATGAATTTTGTAAGATATTAGGGTAGGCAACTTTTTTTAGAAGTACAGGAAATTATAATGCACAACATTCTCTTGATTCAAGGACTGTAAGTGCAACAAAACAGATAATCATATCCATCTGTAGGAAGATCTGATGAGAACATGTCATCATGCAGGTGATTTGGCTACTTTTTGTCTGAACTCATCATTACATTGCAATTGGGTTTCACTTTTACAGACATACTTCCAAATTAAGGTAAACTTAGCATGCATTTTATCAAATTGTATTTAAATATTGTGGGTTTAGGGTAGAATTTAAGGAAATCCAACAGAAAGGGTTTTTTTACCTATTATCCTTTTTTTTGCCTTGTCCAACCTTTGTAACTTTTGAGAAAGAATATACATAACCCTGTCCAAAGGTTGTTAATGTTAAAGTCTTAAAAATAAAGGTCATTTGGGAGACACATGGGGAGTAAAAGGAGACATAACACATTTATTAAGACCCAAAGCCTTAAACTTAACTAAAGGAGGAATTTTGACGTGTTACCTTCTGGAAATCAAGGGTGCAGAGCCCTGCCCTGTGTTTACAGGACCAACTGCTGCTTATTGTGTAAAAAGAAATGACTTTTGATCCTTGTCGTTCTTCCTTCTCTTGCCTTCTCTGTATGGTACTTTCTGCTTCACTCTTATCTGGCTTTCTGTAGTGCTGCACTGGCTTGAAAAATTATGAGGCAGTTAAGGATTTTTTTGGGGTAGTAGGGGAGGTACCATAGGAATATTGTATGTTGCAGTAGAACTGGAGAAGAACATAGAATTTTGTATGAGATGTCAGTGTTGAGAAGGATCTTACTGTCTCAGTACTGAAATTCTGGTGCTTAAGCTTCTAATTCTGTTTCTGCTAGAACATCCTAAAGGATTCCCAACCAATGTCTCTGTAATGTCTTTTTTTTTATTATTTAAAATAATAAACTAGGCATAGGAAATTAGGTGGTTTGCTTAGTGGTCCCTTATCAGCTGTGTTCAGAAGCTCTGAATCTGTCCCCTAATTTTACTGCATGCCCTCATTTGCTTTAAAAACATCCTTGTTCTCTTAGAATAATGAAATACAAAATGTCCTCATCTGCCTGACAGCACTCTCAAGTATTAATCTTAATGTAAGATTATATAGAGATATGTATCTATATGTATAAAATCGTGTATATGTGTGTATTTGTTTTTGAATTGTTTTCTATACATATACCAAATGGGTGTAGTTCTTATTTTCCTGAAGATTATCAGATGTGGAGAATGGGTTCAATCCAGATCAGTTAAATTATGGTCACATCTGCCTTGTCCATACTGGAAATTAATAAAAATTAACTTTCTCCATTGTGTCTTAAAGGTAATATAAGTGAGGAATTGTGTCCATCTGCATAGACATTATAATACAATTACCTTTAGTAGGAACTGAAAAGTTGATTTTATAAGGATATTCACAGAAAATGTTTTGGGCATTGCAGGCTTGTCTTTGCGTCCATAGGTGTTTGTGGACTTATGACACCAAAGTTCTTATTTTGTACTCTGTTAGCTCTGGTGTCTAAATTAACTTGTAAAACTTCTCTTCTTACCCTTCTTCCCCATAAAAGTTTAATTTATAGTGTAACTGGGAGAATAGAATTTTTGCTTTTCCTCAGGAAGTAGTTTATTCTGCAGGTTTATTTTTGCGTGTAACTGCATCCCACAATTTGTCTAATATGAAGCTGGTTTTGAGTCATGTGTGTGTAATTTCCTTCATCTGTGTATTTTTTTTGCATTTTCTAGATATTCCAGAGACTTTCTCAAATCTGTCAGTTTCAGTCAGTTATCTTTTCCACTGGAAGCCAATATACTTTATTCATTCACCTATTTAGGGCTTTCAAGGCCCTTAAATGTTTTCTTCATTTTTCTCTGCAATGTTTCCATGAATAGCATTAAACCCACACAATTTAGAAATTAAAAATACCAAATCTTTGCAGTTATTTCCTTGCAGATATAAGTTTAGTATTAGGTCCTGAAATGAAATGATAGTTTTAGACTTTCTGATTCCAAATTATTTCAGTAATGGAAAAGTTACATAAATACTGGGCTACTTAAGGTGATGTAAGCTGATGAGTGTAGCAGAGCTGAAATGCAGAATCTGAGACTTCTATTTACTGCTTTTAAAACACTGTATGGTTCTACAACTCTGTGATGCATGTTTTCCATGTTTTTTCAGATAAGTGACTGCACTTGATATAACTTAGGTGTAAAAAATTAAATAGAATTATCCTTCCGTAATAGTGTTCCATGGATTTAAAACTCTACAGTCTGGGAATGTTTTAAAATAACCCATATAGTGACTTTGTAATCTATCTTCCCATTACCATCAGATGGAACTTTTAGAAGAGAGAAACATAGTCAAGACTCAATGTCGACAACTGGAGAAGATAAAAATTGAGTGTGATAAATTGACAGAAGAATTAACCCAAAATGAAGAAGAAAATATAAAACTCAGGCGGAAATGTGAGTTTGTAAAACAAGAACTGGAGAAAAAGGTAAACTTACATCGTTTTAACCATGATTCGTCAGTCTCTCTGCTGATAAATACCTAAAATAAGCGGTGAATTATAGAAATAGATAGTAAACTTAAAATACAAAAAATACACATACATATGAAAGAATATACACAGTCATACTGTAGTACACAGTTTCTATACAAATCAAAGAAGGCCAAAGTGCTTTGGCTGAGTCATGAATTGTATCCCCCCCAAAGATTTGCTAATACTATTTAGGAGTAGAAATAGAAGTCCTGTTGCCTGCCCTATTTCTAATATAGGTAACTAACAAATGTTTAACCAAACACTTCTAAGTTTTTTCACATTTACTTGAAGTTGTGGTGCAGTTATAAATAATTTAGAGCTAATTAGAAGTAGATAAGCAATGTAAGCATGGTAAAAGAAATTCTAAATAACTTGATGAAAATTATTTTCTGCTTGAATATTTAAAACATGGCAAGTTTTTAAGGAAGTTCACATCCCTTTCTTGTACTGGCATTGTATTTCTAGAGATGGACGCTGTCTGCCAGCCATTCTTGTTGCCTAGTGTTCCGGTTATTAATATTTACTATCAGATATTAATTTGCAGTCTCACAACCTGGAGTTGTCAGCCTTTCTTTTCAAAAATCTAGTGATAAATACAGAGTTGCTGAAGAATTTTATTTTGTAACTCCTCTTTCTGCTGTCTTGAGTTCTACTTTTGTTCCATGACTGGTTCCACAGTATTGCTTTTTAATGTTTTTCTTAACATGAATGTATTTTACCTTGTGCTGGTTTTATATCTTAAATTTCTCTTCCTGCAACATTGTGATTTCAGTTAAGTATTTCTGTACATCGATGAAGTTTACCTTCTCCAGTGTAAAGCACATACCTGTCAGTATTTGATAAATTCATATTAAGACAACATTGAAAATGATTTTTTCTAATCTTTGGCAAATTTGATTTCCTAGATTAAAATTCAAGAAAACGAACAAAAAAAATTGTGCATCCTGCAGGAAACTGCTTATAAATTTTTCATTATATCCTTGTTTTTTAAAAATTGATATTTTAGCTTCTAGCTGGAAGGTTCTTGCTCTTCTATGTCAATTTAGTAATTTCTCATCCTTGTGAAAAGAAATTTTTTGATATAGGCGTTTATATTAACATGGTACAAGAGTTTTCATTCATTTCACATGGACTGATGAATACTCATCAGATAATTCTTCATTAGCTCAATAGTTTCAAACTATTTAAATACGATAAGGGGATCATGGTTATTGTAGATGCTTTGTGGCTTTTCAGGTTTTTCAATTTAATTTTCAACCCCTATTTTTTTGTTAGAAATGAAGTGCACAACATCACTTAGATGTCGAACTTAAAATCTAATGAGATTATTTTCAGTCTAGGTAAAGTGGTTGTTTAGAAATGCTATTAGCTACTTTTGTCACACTGCTTATATTTTCAGCATATACTGACTGACTGTCAGTATGCTGTGACCACTAGCCCTGAGAGAAAAATGTTGGGGTAGGGTTGGGTTATTTTTGAAAGTATGGAATCAGAAAATCTTAAACCTAGATTTCTCTTACGTTGTTAAACTAACAGGAAGTGCTTTAAAAACTCAATTTGTCAGACTAATAAGTAGTACCTCAAATGAAAATTCAAAATGTGTTTTTTCTAGCTTGGGATTTTAGTGCTATAAGATCTATTATTAATGAAATGTGTTTGTAGCAGTGTACATAGTCTTCTGCAGTCAGTTGTAAACTAGGTCCAGCCTTCCCTAATATTGGGGAGATAAAGTTTTTAGACTGAGATGATCTTTCATCTCTAAGCTGAAAAGGAATGGAGAAGCTTTTAAGCACACAATCCTGTGGTCTCAACCTTTGAAGGTAAATGCAGATGGAGAGTTCCACTTGATTGCATTAATCAGTTAACTTAAGAGAATATTTACTATTGTGGTTTTATTGTGAATTGTCAGAAGTGGTGTTAGGATGGGGGAAACAATAATATTAACTCTTGAGAAAACTCATACTAGCTGTCATATTGTGGTATTGCAGAAGCCTGTTGTGTTACAAAATAATTATCTCTTTTCCTTTTTCACACTTTTTATATTTTTAATGTCATTCTATCCTTAGTACAAATACTAATTCAAAGAAACATAGGTATTACAGATAGCTTGGATTTTAATTTTTTTTCGTGAAGGGGCAGAGAATAATGGTAAAATTTTCCATTTCTTTTCTTTTCCTTCTGTGCACTTCTGAGTCATTAGTGACTTCATTTCTCCTGTAGGCTCTGCAAGATGAATGTTGAGGAATATTGGCACACTCAGAAAATCAAGCAGATGAAAAATAAAAAATACTGAGTTATATAGTCTCTTTTAGTCATGGTCTTTGGTAGTGAGCTTTGGCATGTGATGGACTGCATTCAGTGAATAATGAGATGGCATAGAATACTGACACCGGAAGCACATATAATGCAATCTTATTACCTTCAGAATACTGATCTAGATCAGAACTGTTATTTCAACTCCCATATGTGTAGTGCAGAAATACCGGAACCTGTGCGTATTAAAAATTCTTGTGATTCCTTCCATTTGAAATAGCTACTGTCTAACTCAAGTATTTTTATATGAATTAAATGAAAAAAATCAGGCTGCTTATCAGGTATGGCTTTTTCACATTTGAAGGTCACCTATATTAAAAACCACCTATTTTGCTAATAGAGGTAACACCTATACATATATATGTATACAACCTCCTGAAAGGAGATTGTAGTGAGGTGGGTGTCGGTCTTTTCTCCCAAGTAGGAAGTGATAGGGCAAGAGGAAATGATCTCAAGTTGCACCAGGGGAGGTTTGGATCGGATATTAGGAAAAATTTCTTCACCAAAAGGATTGTCAAACATTGGAACAGGCTGCCCAAGGAAGTGGTTGAGTCATCATCACTGGAGGTATTTAAAAGACGTGTAGATGTGGTGCTTAGGGACATGGTTTAGTGGTGGACTTGGCAGTGCTAGGTTTATGGTTGGACTCGATGATTGTAAGGGTCTTTTCCAACCTAAATGATTCTATGATTCCATATGTATCCCATTCACAGAACTTGTATGTTAGAAATTGGCTAGCTCCACAGTGGTGGCTCATGAGAGCAGTGTATGAAGATTTCCAATAAATACGATTTAAACAGTTGCACTTTGTCATTGCAGAGGTCCATAACTGATAAATTTTCAAAATTGTTATTCTTGCTTTTCTCACCATTCTCAGTGCACTTGCACATCGTCCTGGTTTCGGCTGGGATAGAGTTGATTGTCTTCCTAGTAGCTGGTACAGTGCTATGTTTTGAGTTCGGTATGAGAAGAATGTTGATAACACTGATGTTTTCAGTTGTTGCTAAGTAGTGTTTAGTCTAAAGACAAGGATTTTTCAGCTTCTGATGCCCAGCCAGCGAGAAAGCTGGAGGGGCACAAGAAGTTGGGAGGGGACACAGCCAGGGCAGCTGACCCAAAGTGGCCAACGGGGTATTCCATAACATGTGACATCACGTCTAGTATATAAACTGGGAGGGGTGGGGGAATCGCCGCTTGGGGATTAACTGGGTGTTGATCGGCAGGTGGTGAGCAATCGCACTGCGCATCATTTGTATATTTCAATCCTTTTATTATTACTGCTGTAATTTTATTAGTGTTATCATTATCGTTATTAGTTTCTTCTTTTCTTTTCTATTAAACCGTTCTTATCTCAACCCACGATTTTTACTTCTTTTCCTGATTTTCTCCCACATCCCACTGGGTGGGGGGGAAGTGAGTGAGTGGCTGCGTGGTGCTTAGTTGCTGGTTGGGGTTAAACTATGACACACATACTGAAACATGCCTGTTAAAGTGTTTACCCTTTGCTGCATTACATCCTCCTGATCTCAGCAGCAGACAAGTGTGAACCAACTTCACTTCTCACAAGAGTTTTGTTATATTAGTTACAATGCATAATTCAATATATTGTATAACAAAACTGCTGCCTGGTTCAGTTTTACACGGTGACTCTATCATAAATACAAAGGAAGAGAAACTGAATTTTAAAAAGATATGTAACATATTTAATGATCTTTCTGACACTGGATGATAACATAAAATGCTTTCCTCAGCGCCAGTCACTGTCCTGTGAGATATTCTTTTCCCTTGAGAGCACACTGACTTTGAGAACACACTTTTCCTTTGAGAACACACTGAATGCCAATACAGGTTTCCTTCAGGGATCTCTTTTTGTGATGACAGAATTTAGATGCCTGTAACTGGTTCAGGACAAAAGAAAATATGGGGAGTATTTGTTGTGTGGGCTCTCTTTCTGCTTGTGAAAAAGAGATTTATAATAGAATGTCTGGTTTCAATTCTGAAAATAGGCTCTATGATTGTTGCATTTGGATTTGGTAGGAGTTTCTTCTGAACTGATTTACAGGAGAATAAGGAGAATCAAGAGAGGAACTTATGAGTACTATTAGAAGTTATTATTTTACATGGCAAGGAACTGAACTCAGTGCATGAGTGAGTGTAGTGTGATTATAAGATTGAAAGATACGTTGCTAATGATGTATGTTGTATTATTAATGCAATAATTTCTCTTTGTTTTGTTTTTCCTCTTTCACTCCAGGATAAACAGATCAGCAATGAAGAAGATCATTTGAGAAGGATGGATGAGGCCAGACTGCAGTTTAAGGATCAACTGCATCATTTAGAAATGGAACAGCAATCCATTCTTAACATGATAGGAAGTGAAATTGATGCTGCTTGTGAAATTTTTTCTCGGGACTCCATGGAGAAATTCAAAGTAATTCTAAGTTTTAAGTATGCTGCAGATTTTGTTATTTTCTTGATGAATGTTTGTAGCAGAATTTGTATGCATTGTTGTCGCCTATCGCTTAACTGGTATAGATAATTTATGGACAATGGATATTTAGCCGGTACAGATGTACATTAATAGGTATTACAATCAGATACTATGAAGATCTGCCCATGCATTAATTGTTACTGCTTGCTTTTACCTTTTTTTTTTTGTGAGAAATAGTTCTCCTTTTGTTTGCTTGTGTGAAAGACCCTTACATGAGGCAGAATTTTGAGGTAGGTTTTCCTAGGCCACCTCCTTAGATGTGGGAAGTCCCCAGGAAAGACCTAAAAGTCTTTTAAAATTGGGAAAAATGAAAGAAAGGTTTTATTAAAAATTCATTTAGATATTTTGTTTTTTAAGTAGTGAAGTAAATGCTGGAAGTGAAAAGAGTTTATAACCTCCTGTTTCGTGGAGCAGGTCCTTGTATCCAGAAAACTGACTCTCAAGTTCCAGGAAACTTGTAGCTTGCTGTAACTCTTTTTTTTTTTTTTTTTTTCTTTCACTCTTTTACTTCTTTTCCTGCAACCCTTGTCTCCCATTAGCTTTTTTCCTGAGCATTCTCATTCACTCCCCAGACACCGAACCCTCTCTTCCTCCCTCCAGATGATTCTACATGACTAATCCTCTTAAATTGACATTGTACACAGCTGAGAATAAAGAAAACGGACAGTCCAACTCAGCTTGTCACCTTACTCACTGGCATTATGGGTACTTACATCACAAGTACTTGACCTGGTGGCTTTTTAGCCTTAACTGTAACCTTAGAGTACACTCAGATTACACCTTTTTTGCCTTGCTGTTTAAACAGAGCATGCTTTCTACTCTACAGTTGCTGGTCACTTGACTGGGCTGGGCTGCTTTTGGAATAGAAATTTTTCAGCATTGACACTGAAAATCCATTAAATTTTTAATATTTTTTTCTTTGGTTTATTTTCTATTTTAAGTTTATCTGCTCACCTGTTTTGTTTGAAGGTGTGTAGAGAAGTCGCTTTGTTTCAGCCTTGTAGTATGGCTGTGCCTTTTCCTCCACTTACCTATGGAGCTGGGATGTTGCAGCACACAAAAATATGAGAATTCTAAGAAAATGTTGTTGACAAACAAGATTTCTCCTCTGTACCCTTACAGATAAGTCTTTTTTTATTAAGTCTTTGTGATCTGCTATAGTTGCCAGATTCCTGATCATCGAACCATGCTTTCTTGGACTTGTTTCCCACCTCCTGCAGAGTTTTTGTCTTCTGGATAAAGTTTTGCTAATCCCTGTTTTCACATTTGTCCTTATTTATCCCGTTTAACTGTTTATCACTGGCAAACTTAAAACAGAGTTGAATCTGATTTTTTGACTAGACAGCTAATGTGAAAACAAACACTACACAGTTTTGTGGTGCCTGGTCCAAAGTATTTTTTTTTTTTTTTAAAAAAAGGTAAGATGTTTCCTTTCTTATATTGTTCCTCTGCCCAGTACTTAAGGTATTGCCAAGGTTTCTAAAAGGTTTCAGACAAGTTCTTTACTTGAAGAAGTTGCCACTGCAACTGAGGTGAGCAATGAAGAATTTAATGGATAAATACTTGTATTCAGAGAGCTTAACACCAGGCTTAATCTTCCCTGATGAAAAACGTGCTGTATTTTTTTTATAATACCACATACTGGTGTTCTAAGCAAATAATTCCACTTGTATTGTTCAGATTTATTTTTCCAATTAGTCTTTTGTTATAAGAAATCTTATGCTTGCAATAACTATACCAGTCATGTTTAAACTATGAACTGAATACTGCCTTCTTTGAATGTGGTTGCACAGAATGAGGTTTGCTGCCATGGAAGTCACAACTTTCAGCTATGCATTGCTTTGTGAAGTCATGGTCAATGTGCCTACTAAAGCATTTCCTTTCACCTGTGTCATTATGTGGTGATAATTTTCATGTAAAATGTGTATACATAATTAGATGGTGCTGTTTAGGCACCTTTGGTCTCAGTGTAGTTAATAAGGCCCATATAAATACCTCTTAAAGAAATATGCTAGTGACAAAAATTATTGGACCAGGACTAAAAGTACATAAAGACTTGCTAAATTGCAAAATGTGGTAAATTAAAAACACACTAACTAACAAAACCCCCACAAAACCTTTAAATTGGAGAAAGGCACAATGTAGTAATCATGGGATAGGACCACATGAGATAAAGGATGAGCTGGACGTAAGGTTAATAGTTTACTTGATTTTAAATAGGTTTCAGCTGACAGCTGTTTTATGAGATTTTTTTTCTTCCCTTTGTGTATCAACTCAAAGTAGGAAAAAAAAATCCATTATCACTAACATTTAATTAGTAATATAGAAAACATGTATAGAAGTACCTTTAAAACTAGTTAAACATAGTTCAGTTTGAATGCAGAAAAAAAGACATACCACATTTTCTCATTGTATGAAGTATTAATGAAGCATTCTAGTACAAGTTTATCTTCTTTTTACTCACGTAGTGAAAATTACAATTTTCTTTTTCTGCCTATCAAATATTCAAAGCAAGTGATTTGTCTTTTTTCATGAAAACACTAAGACCATCATCATGGAGTATAATTTAAAGATTTTGGGGGTTTGTCCTTTTTTGCTTTTTAATAAGACATTTATCATGTTGCACATAGCATTTCTGTAGATACACTGATAACAGTTCAATGACTAACAACAAGTGGTTCCGCTGCTTCTGGTTTATGTGCAGCCACTGTTGTTCTGTGGAACGGAGGAAAAAAAAGTTGAATGACTTTGATTTTAAGAAATAGTAATTTTAAAGTAGAGTCTGATTGTATTATTTGGAAATATTATGATATTTTCAAAAAAGGACATACAGATTCAAACTGAGAATATGCACCTTGATGCAGAAGTATGTTCTGGGGATGTTTGAAATGCATCATTGTAGTGATTCTTAGGAGAAAACTACACAGATTCAGAATACAACTTACTATCGTTGCAACTTACTGAAGTCACATAGTTAAACAAACTTTGTATCAGTGAGTTTGCATAATTTGCTTTTAAATGTGACTAATTTATGGTTAAGTAGTTCTATTAAACCATTTACAGATATCATTTCCAAGCTGGATTTTTAGCAAAGAATATTTATTTGATGAATTTCCAATAAGCGGGAGACTCTTTCTCCTTTCTGTGTCTAATTCCCATTTTTATACCTATTTGTTTCTCTCCTACTATTCCATAGGCAATATCACTTACACCAACAGTGCTGAATGATCCTCATCGCTGGTTAGCAGAAACAAAGGTAATAGTCAAACCTCCTGAAATTTTACTGAATAAGCTAATATCCAACTTTTATAATCACTCAGTTGAAAGTGTGTTTGAAAAGGCACTTAAAGAGGAAAAGGAAAAATACAAAAGCATTCCTTTGGCAATAATTCTGATATTCCCAGACTGTTATTTCAACTGGTGGAATAATTTTCCAAATTTTACTATCAACAAGAATAGCTGTCTATAGCAAAATAAATAGCAGTGCTGTTTTTACAAACAATGCATTGAAGTAACTGCACTGATAGCCTTTAGATCTGGTTCAATTATTTTCAGACAAGAAAAACATGAGAATGTAGTCAGCAGGTCAAGTTTCTTTTACAGGGTTATAACAGGGCAAGAAATTATTTTAAGTAAAGCTGTTATTTATTAAATCTAACAGATATTAGGTTGGATTCTTGGAAAATGAACCATTTTCCTTCCCACTTTGTTTGAAGCTTTTGAATCCTGTAATGTGGGTGCATACATGCTTGAAAACTTCTTCAAAGTGATGACTGGTAACTTATAACCCTTGCCTTTCATTTTGCAGCTTTGCTCCTGCTGCAATGTGTTTATTACACATAAACACATTTCTTATCCAATATCTTTTAAAACGAGTAAGTTTCTCATGATCAAAGCAGATCACGAGAAACTGTAGAAGACATGCCTTTTTTTTTTTTTTTTTTTTTTCCCTTCATGTAAAAAGGTCAAAGCCACAGGAGAATTGACTTAAGGAAAAATTGCACCTATATGCATCTAAGATAATTTAAGTTTATTGGTGATGTATGGTCTATGTAAGACTTGTAGACCAAGAAAGACTCCCACTATAGATAGCAGAGATAAGATTGGAATCAAAGGAGAAATGTTATGCAGGAAGTATTTTCTCCATTTAAGAAAGTGACACTGACATATTATTAAAAAGACCTTTCAAAGAGCACCTAATAATCATTTGCATGTATTTCTCACCTAAGTTTCTTTAGCTGCTAGAGGGAAGTCTAGAATGAATGAGTACTTAGAATACCCCCCACCTTTTTTTTCTTTTGTTTTAAATTGTCAGTGTGAAAGTATTCTCTTTTACCACTTCTATATTTACTATATTGACCATGACCTATCTTATCTATGAGCTCTCTTTTCTTTTTCCGCTGCATGAACCTTAAATATTAACTTTTGCTGACCAGAAAGGATTGATGTCATTTTTTTTAGAATGGATAAATGCTTTAAATTCCATCAACACAGAACAGAGAAAGGTATTCTGAAAGGAAGGAGTATCTCTTGGTGTCTATGTATACACTAATTCAATGCAAATTTCCATGCCTACCCTAGCAAACTCATGCTCCTAATTTAAAAAAAAAAAGCAAAAAAATCTGTGTATTGCTTCTACACATACAATTATCAGCCAGAATACAACTGTCTTTTGAGACTCTTTGAAGGTCAACATATGTCCTCTTAATATATCTGAATATCCCCTTTTATTATTATTATTCAGTACTACGTACAAATGAGTAATGTGTGACTCCAAAGATAATTTGATCAGTTAACATTTATGTTGTCTTATTTTCATTAGCATTCTTTACTTTTATTGTCCCATTTTTTTCAATGTAGACTAAGCTTCAGTGGCTGTGTGAGGAGGTAAAGGAGCGAGAAAGTAAGGAAAAAAAGCTGCGATGCTACTTACTGCAGAGCCAAGAACAGCTCAAGCACTTTACACAGATAAAGGAGGCTGAACATCAATCTCTCTTTAAACAGATAAAAAAGCAAGAAAAACTTTTAGAAGAAGTTCACAGAGAAAAAAGAGGTATGTTGCTGGTTCCATTTTTGTTAATAAAAGGGAGAAAGAATTTTAAAATTCTACTAATTTTAATCCCCATGGCACTTTCAGATGTATTTTATCAACCAGTTATTACAGACTCTAATTTGCTAATGTGCTAGTGCTAACCAAGAAAACAGTTAGGTTTTTTGTTTATCCTTGCTGACAAAAAAGGCAAATGTAATCAACTATGTTTCAACCCAGTACAGTGGCTGAATAACACATGAGTTTGCAACATGGGCAGTGGATATAGAAGTTATTTTTCAACTGTACCATCTGAGACATTCCATGACCCGGGCAAAGAGGAATTATACAGGAGTCTGAGGCAGCATTGGTAATGCTGCTTTTATCTGTCAAAAAGAAAGAGCACAAAGCAGTCTCAAGTCCTGTGTAGTTACTCCCTTTTGCTTAAATTGTATGTAAAAAGAACTTCGGCAAATTTTCTTTCTTCTGTATTGCAAAATGAAATAAGATAAGCTTTGGTTCTAATAAAAATGAATGACGTTATATATGGAATACAACATAAGCATAGTTTTCTCTCTCTCGGCATGTAATTCTTACTCTGGAGTGTTGTGTGCCAGGCTTGGTGCTAGCATCCATACCATCCATGCTTGTCATGAAGGGGAAATACTAATCAGATTTTACTGAGCGGTATAAGTGTTCTGGTAGGTTGGACCTCACTGTCCCCAGCCAAGGGCCATTTTTTCGTCTCAGCTCAGGTACTCGTAGTTCAGTATTTTATAGTTTCTTGAAGATTGACTTTGCGCAGAATGCTTTTAGGAGTAGAGAAACATGCTTTCATCATGAGCTTATTATTTTAGAGTCTCAGGAAGACAGGAAGATCTCAGTCTTTCGATGTTCTGCTTTTCATCTGTGTTCAAGCCCATATATGGTGTTGCCTGTAGCGTAACTAAACATGTTATTTCAATGAAGAGTATTTTTATAGTAAAACCAGAGCATTATAGCAAACTTGGAACATAAACAATTTACAGCACATCTTTATTTTTATCCTTAAAACCAGATTTTTTTTCTGCTGTCAGAAATCAACACTTTGGTTGTTATAAACAATGTGACAGTGAATCCTTGTTAAATCCAAACTCAGGTGAAACGTAAAATTTTGAAGTGTAGGCTTGGTCTTGGTCAGGAAGAATTTATACATGTTGTTGCTTTGAGTTGAGTCACTAGCTCTTATAGTCAGTTCATAATTTTTTTGTGAAGTTTTATCTTCAAAGGTGTATCTTATTTACTGTCATTACTGCTTTTGGAAGGCAACTCTGCATCTTTACCTTTGTGATGTTTCTTCCTTTAATTTCCAAGAGGGGATTTTTATTAAGTGCTTAGAAAAATACTTAGAAATTGTGCACTGTATACTGACCCATACATGATGGATCTGAGCAAAACCATAATTAACAGTTACCAATCCATGCCTTTGATGTGGTCCCCCACAACATCCTATTCTCAAAATTGGAGAGATATGGATTTGATGGATGGACCATTTGGTGGATGAAGAATTAGCTGGATGGTCGCATGTAGTGGTCAGTGGCTCAATGTCCGGATGGAGATCAGTGATGAGTGGTGTCCCTCAGGGGTCCGTACTGGGACCAGTACTGTATAATATCTTTATCAATGACGTAGACAGTGGGATCGAGCGTACCCTCACAAATTTGCAGACACCACCAAGCTGAGTGGAGGGACCATCCAGAGGGACCTGGACAAGCTCAAGAAGTGGGCCCATGTGAACCTCATGAGGTTCAACAAGGCCAAGTGCAAGGTCCTGCACATGGGTCAGGGCAACTCCCAGTATCAATACAGGCTGGGGTTTGAATGGATTGAGAGCAGCCCTGCAGAGAAGGACTTGGGGGTATTCGTGTATGAAAAGCTGGACATGAGTCAGCAATACATGCTCACAGCCCAGAAAGTCAACCATATCGTGGGCTGCATCAAAAGAAACGTGGCAGGTCGAGGGAGGTGATTCTGCCCCTCCACTCCACTCTGGTGAGACCCCCCCCGGAGTACTGCATCCAGCTCTGGAGCCTTCAGCACAGGAAAGACATGGACCTGTTGGAGCAGGTCCAGAGGAGGGCCACAAAAATGATTAGAGGGATGGAACACCTCTCCTATGAGGACAGGCTGGGAGAGTTGGGATTGTTTAGGCTGGAGAAGAGAAGGCTCTGGGGAGGCCTTATTGTGGCCTGCCAATACTTAAAGGGGGCTTATAAGAAAGATAGGGACAGACTTTTTAGTAGAGCCTGTTGTGATAGGACAAGGGTAATGGTTTTAAACTAAAAGTGGATAGATTCAGACTAGATGTAAGGAAGAAACTTTTTACAGTGAGGGTGGTGAAACACTGGAACAGGTTTCCCAGAGAGGTGGTAGATGCCCCATCCCTAGAAACATTCAAGGTCAGGGTGGACAGGGCTCTGAGCAACCTGATCTAGTTGAAGATGTCCCTGCTCATTGCGGGGGAGTTGGACTAGATGACCTTTAAAAGTTCCTTCCAACTCAAAACATTCTATGATTCTGTGATATTCCCATAATAGTAATAATTGGTGATAACTTTCTGTCCCCAGGTATCATTGCCTAAAAGCATAATGGTAGAATAAAAAGCATAATATAGCTAATTTTGAGAATTCTGTATCCACAGGAACTGGAGACAGAAGTTTTTGTATGAGAAGAGAGGAGGGAGGAAATGTCGTATGAGGTTAGTTCTTGGCACTAAGGCTTAACATTATCTCAAGACTTGCACTGAATACTTTGAGAATATTACTTCTCCAGTGCATGCACATGTGTGTACACTTGCTCGCATTCTCCCTCTAAGGTACTGTCCCAGCAGAAGAGCAAGTTTCTGAACGCATCAGGAAAATGTGGATACAGGTAGAGCTAGAAGGAATGTGATTAAAGGAAAGAGAGATGAAGTCAATGCATGAAAATGATCACTGAGAAAACAGGCTGATTGACACAGGGTCCAGGGATCAGAATTTCCATATTGAAATAGATTCTGTGGTTCCACCTCTTTCATATAAAAAACTAAGCCTGAAAAAATGGAAGGCTACCTGGTGAGGAGATTGTATTTTGACATCTATAAATGGCTGATGCTAACTTGACCTATGGAGGAGAATAAAGTACTTCTACTGAAAGTTTGCATGTAGGTAAACCTTGAGAACTATTAACTTGCCTTATGGGTTGATACAGTATGTAAATAGGGCTGACTTGTCATCTGGTTTGCATCGTTTTATGTCATATGTTAGACTACTATTTGCAAACCTCACTGTCTCAGGGTATGCTATTTCATTGTATTCTATTACTTCAGTTTCTAAAGGAAGGTGTCACCTCTCAGGTTTTCTTTTTATCTGTTTTCTTTAAAAATTTTGTTCTGGCCTTTCTTCAGGACTCAGTACTGATAATGATGGGCTAATTTTTTTGTCAGACAGAATAAGTACTCTCTTTAATCATTTTGTTATGTAGTCATTTTGTATTCAGATGTAGACTCAGATTAGATGAGAGTAAACTTTTAAGTAAGTGTAGTTATAGCTTCTGGTAGCTGACTTTATTATTATTGAAAATGTTTTGTGAAATATTGTAAGAAAAATAAAACAATAGCAAAACAACAACAGCAATAACAAATAAAAGCATTCTTGTAAATATTTTTTAAAACAATGCAGGTTATTTGCTTTACAAGAATAGTAAGATCCTGTCAAGATTTTCTTCCTCCACTTATAAAGAGTGTTGAAAGAGAACATGTTTTGATCTTTCAAGCTTGAATGTTTCTATTGTTATCCTTCATTTGTTTAAAATGATAGTGCCAAGACCCTGATATAATATTAATAGTGGTTTAGTGTTCTTACATTTGAATAATTATCTGCTAAGATGATCTCCCTGAGGCCTTATTTGCCTTTTTTAATTTAGGTGCATAGGAAATAAAGCAAACTTTATTTAGATTTTAATTCTATTGTACTTAATTTGGTTTAGACTTTGTGGAAAAATTCACAGCCTGCATTTAAATTTCAAGCTATAGGCAAAGTTATCATGGGAAATTATTAAACTGAAAAGAGTGGTAAAAAGTAATGGTCTTCACTGAGCACAAAAAATAGTATGTAATCTCATACCTTCTATTTATAAGGGCCATTCCTTTGTTCCCTACAAATATGCTCAGTTCCATTTGTTACTTGACATATTACAATTTCTGTAATTCTAAGTAAATTATGTTCTCTTCTGTCTACTTCTAGAGGCAAATGCTGGTTAAAAGTAGGTAAGAATAAGGAAATAACAGTTACTGGGTTGTTACATTTTTCTATGTAACACAAAACAGTAAACATGCTTTAAAATTCCACCAAATACAGGATGAGATGTAGGACTTGCAAAAAGATGACAGGATGCTGACAGTGCAGGCCAGTGTTAGGTTAAAGGCCTGGGGTCAGGATAGATGCACACGCTGAGGATCCAGAGCCATGTAGGTATGAAGACAGCAGCAGGTAAAGATAGGTAACTTTGACTGCTATTGGTGGATTTTCCCAAAACATCCTCCTTGCTGTCTTCACTTAAAAGTATTCATAAAAGATTAATTTTTTAAAAAAAATTTTTAAGATTTCTGATTTAAGCAATTAATGGTAATGGTTTTATAGGGAAATAGGCAGTCAGGAGTGTTTGTAGGTAACTATCAAGCACCTTATTCGCTCTTTACACTCCACCTTTTCTTAATGAGATATAATTTGAAACCTGGTCATGTAAAGTGGTGAGGTTTTGGTGGAGGTTTTTTTGGTGGGGTGGGGTTTTTTTTTCTGCTTGTTTTTTTTTTGGACACGGCCAAAACAGATCACACTAAAACAGTGTTGGAGGAGGGAAGCAGGTACTTCCATTTACAAAGCAAATTTTGGTTATGTACACAATTAAGAATAGTATTCATGGGTGCAAATTTATGATTCACTTCATCACATTCTAATTTGATTAGATCTGATAGTCCACGGGTTTTGTGGATACAGATGAAGTTATGATTTGGCCCAGTACCAGTGTATTTATTTAGCTTTAGCTGCTGTGGTGTCACAGGCGTTCCAGCAATAGGTCCTTTACTCATAATAGTATTCAAGACTTTAGAATGAACATTTACTGAACGAATTATTAGAGACAGGGAAATAAAATACAACTGAGATTTACCATAGGTAATCCGAGACCAACTTCCTGGTATTTCATTCATTTGATAAGATAGCTGGTAGTTACCAAATAACTGATAGATGTAACAGAAGACATAGTATGGCTGTTGTCTGTATAGCATTCAACGTGGGACTATGTAGGAAATGACTAATCTAAACATGATGACTAAATAGAAGAACTATAAATTAGAGTAAGGAATGTGCTACTCTGAGTGACAAAGGGGTAGTTATTGAAAGGGATAGTTAGTACTGTTTCATAGATGTTGGTCTGTAGGCTCACTTTTCTTCATGAGGGAGCTTAGTATGAAGAGTAGGAATATGATAATAAAACTTGGAGTCTTAGAAAATTTGGTGGCTTTGTTGGTACTCAGATGAAGTGGAATAGCCTTAGGATCATTTAATTTAACTTACCTGATGCCAAGGAAGGAAATTTTATGTATTAACTTATTTTTACCACTTTTTATACCAATTTCGATTTTGAAGCTGGGATCAGAAATTCATAATAATGTTCACAAACATTGAACAAAGTTTTGAGATCTTTTTATTAATGCACTAAGAAATAGGCAGGTTGACTTGGTATTCAATACCATTTTCTTGTGCCACTGAATTAAATGACAGTGCCTGTGACAGTGTGTGCAAGAATAATGGACTTACAACCTACATGTGAATTTAATTGGTTTGTTTCACAGTCCTGTCAACAGATTGTTCTTTTTAATTTGAAAACTATGGTCTTCACTACACCAAATCAGTTATTTTCTGTAAGTTGGTAGAAGGTAGAGGAATAATAGAATGCATGTCTGTTAATGTGAGTTCTGAGTACTATTATTCATGAAGTGATACATTTAAATGTTTATAAAGGGGTTTTTATTTAAAAAAAAGTTGCAAGATAAAATATGCCTATTAACCTTTCTTGGACAAATACTCTTACATACTGAGTGAAAAGCCCAGGTTTAATTGTGATGCAGCTAGTAGAATGTAAACATGTAAATAGTTTAATGTGTATATTACTTGGACATGAAAATTGGAAAAGCTACTTTCCCAAAGGAAAAAAGAAAACATGGCTAATGTCATAAAAAAGGTGTTAAGCCAAAAGCAGAAAGCAATGTATCAAAATGATAGAAGATTTAAATGAAGAAGATAGACTGGTGGTTGGCTTTTGTTACTTAAACATAAAAAATGGAAGAAGTACTTACAGAATACTAAGACATTCAGTAATGAAATTATGGGCAAAACCCAGATGCAATAATAAAGCAAGTGAAGGCAGAATGGATTTACTCTAATTGATAAAAAGACCCTTCATTCTTTTTTTATTTTTAACACCAAAGTATACTTGACAGTATTGCTTAATAAAATGGATTTTCAGTCAAATTTGGTGCAAAAGGATGAAAATATTTTCTGCTACATTTAGAATGATGCAGATTTTAGATGGAACATTTTATCAGAAAGACTGATTCTGTGAATGTGTATGGATGTGGTTGACTGTCCCCACCAACACAAACCACTTGTCTGAGTACTTAAAATACTCTAAAAATACTCCATTAATTTAAGTTTGCATAAATCAGAAATTATAAAAACAAGACACAGAAACTGTATTCTCAAATTTGTTGATTTCCCTTCAATGGACCTGATATTATAGTTTATTCATGGTTTTTGGAGGGAAAGAATAAAAATAGAGATTTATGGTGTATACCTTAAGTAGGTAGGATGAATATTTAAACTGCTTTGTTGACAAACATGTTTCAGGAAGTTATATAAGCTTAAATAAGTCTACTAAAACTCTTAATTGTGTAGTTTTTTGTCTTTTCCCTTCTTCACCGAAGCATTTGTAAATATCTAGGATATTGTAGGTTTTTGGATCCTACTTATGAATTTCTGCAGAAGTGTTAACATTATCACATTCCTACCTGTGATGGTAAACTGGCTGTCTATGTGGTATAATCGTGACAAATACAAGTAAGCTATCATAAAGATTCACAAATGAGAGAATAGTAAATGAAGGAAAATACAATAATGTAGTATAGAGTTTCAGGATTGTTTACAGAACAGCAGAAGTTTCATAGTTCTCTGGTGATGCATCAAGATTGGCTACAGTTGTCTTCCCTTCTTGATAAGTGTGCCATCCTGGAAAGCTGAGAAATTTAGAAGTCTAGCAATATTTATAAATACCTAAGAACTGAAGAGGATGTGGATTCTGATTTGCACTTTGGATACAGTTCACTGCTTAACAAGTTATTTATCTAGAAGGCCACCCCACGGGATATTTCAGTAAGTGACAACTTAAAAATTTCTTAGATTTCTCCTCTTCAAGTGATTTGATCTCATAATCAAATTGATTTCAATAGCATTGCACTAAGTATTCAATATTTTCACAAAGTGGACAAAGGTCTGAGGAAATAAAAGGTATAAATTCCAGTTTCTTAACTAAGTTTCATTTGCATTCTGGAATCACTGAGCATACAGACATGTTCTTACAGATCTGTTTCAAAATTACTTCAGATCACAAGGATTTTATTATTGTTACAGAGAAATGTTTGAAGGTAGGAAAAATACCATCTTCCTGAATTGCACCCAAGACCTGGCCCAAATTTCTTTCGTTTATCCAGTTTTATATAGTCTAGCCAGATTGGGTAGTCTGAAAAGCTTATCATAGAAATCAGTGAAAGTTGCTATTTGATCCTGGGATCACCCATTGGTCTTACAGACTTAGATTTGCTTTACTTGCTGGTTGGTTTAGTCAAAAGAAGGTATCAGATCTGTCTTTTCATCAAGAGTAGAAGCTTGAGAGCATCTCTTAAGCGTCAAGAGAACATAGCCAAGATGCTTGCTACAATTTTATTTTTATTTTCCACAAGGAAAAAATTTCCATTCATACCCAAACCCCTTAAATTTTTTACCATGTCCACTCGCTCTAAATTTTGTAATCAAACTGTGTCTATTTTGTAATCAAACTGTGTCTCATGCATAAATAGTAGTAGTTTATTCTCTCTTTGGTGTATGTCTGAATTCTTAATTTCTGATCACAAATGTTTTTAGCATTTTATTTTGCCAGCCTTAGCTCAGAAGGATAGATTCAACTGCTTGGGAGCTATTATCTTTGAACATAACCTGTTTATTTAAAAAATATATATTAATTAAGTGAATAGCATTGACTGTTGAGCTCAGGCCCTGACCTTATTTACTTATGCGTGTTCCTTTCTTGGTCTTTCCATCTCTCTATTTGTGAGATTTCAATAGCTTTGGCCATATTTGTCGGTATGCCAGAGTATTTATCATCTTGAATTTACTTCCGAAGACAGCTAATCCTGTATATATAAAGTGCAGTTAGAGTAGCTGATTAAAAGAAAAAGCAACATTAAGCTGTAGCAATCTTTTTTTGTTTGTTTGTTATTGCTTAAATCCCTGTAAAATATTACAGTTTTGTAATTTTGTTATAATTTTTTTAATTGAAGGTGTTAAGAGTATGTGGTTTTAGGTAACATTAAATGCTTTAATACTTACCTTCTATATAAAAGTATATATTTTTCTGTTACATTAAGGCTCACTTATACTCTGGGAATGAGTACAGAGAGGAAACCTAGTATAAACAGATTCTGGAACACAGCTCTTCCAAGAAAATCTTTCTTGGAATATATTGAAATGTACAGACGCTAGGCATGGTGTGGTATAGCAGTGAGACATGAACTGCACAGTTCTTTTGTTTCAAGGTAATATATGGCTACTTCAGAGAAGACATGGGTAGTCAACAAAGAAATGTTGTTTAGCAAAATAAGACCTGATGTATTTGGCAAGGCTACATCTGTTTTTTTTTTTTTATAAAGCCATGTTAGTAAGGTTATAGTGATGTAAGAAGAGCGGGTGCATTGCTCTGGTATACAGACCTTACAGTGATTTAATTTATCTGAAAGATATAATATTCTGCAAACACTGTTTTACATAAAGTCCCAGGTGATGCAAGACATATCCTATACCAATTCTCAGCATCTACACTCTGTGATCACACTTAAATTATTACATTTTTAGAATTGCTCTGATGTAGATTATATTGCTAAATAAGCTTAAGAAGGTAATCATTCTAGTCCTGAGCTATGATAGACTTATGTTAGATGCTTTTGTCACAAGCACAAATGTGTCCTAGACAAGTCTGTGTTGTTTTATGCATTAAATTTATCATTCATTCTCTTCTCATTCTAATTGCATTCATTGTAATCAAGAGTCAGAAGAAAAAATATTTTTTGTGCATTGTCTTAGATTTGAGGATACAAAATCAAATTTTAGAAGACTTACAGATTTGGCTGGTGTTAGTTATCATCTCTGTTAATCATACAGTTAGAAGAAACATACTAGTTTCATCACTTGTGAAGGTAAATCAAGGATATTTTACAAAGATTTTGGTAAGTGATCTCTGAAGCAAGACATCCATTTATTTTCATTTTGGGTTTTTTTGTTGTTGTTGTTAGGTACAGTCAGGATTATTTGTTATTTAACTGCTGTGGAAAATGTAGATTCAAAGACCCTATTACATTAAAGTAGATTTGATATGTAGATAAAACTTTGCTTTGACAAAATCTTCTCTTCCAAATTATATTTCCCTTTTTTTTTTTTTTTTTTTTAAAAGCCAGTAAGTCCGATTTTTGTTTGAGCCAGGAACACCAAAGCAGAAAGTGGAAAGGTTCAAAATACAGAGACAGTGCAGTACATAGAGTGCAAATACACTGACACTGAGCAATCTCTGGGGTTTAACTTGGAAAAAGAAAAGTGGAAAATTGGGAACCAGTGAAAATCAAAATATTGCAAAATCTTTCTGTTATGAACTGTTATGTTTAATTTAATAGTGAAGTACATATACTGTTTTGAATATAACTTTAAGCCTTGTTCTGCCCTTTCAGCTTTGTTTCTTTCTTTCCCATTTGTTTTCTTTTTTCATATATTACCTCATATTGTCCTTGTATGACAACACAGTCTTTTCTGTTGCAGCAAGAAACATCGTGAGGTATTTTAAAATCATCTGTTATTGAACAGTGAATGGGCACATCAAGTAAAGAAAATTCTTTTTAAGCATACATAAAGGAAGGATTCTGAAGGGTTTCAGAGAAACTCTCCATAATACTTGTTTTTGATGGTGAGCTTCAAAATGCATAAAGTTGAAATATAATTACTATTCAGATAATTAATTTCTTCTTAATAGTGTTCTTGCCCTTTAAATAATGTTTGGTTTTTTTAATGTGATGGGGGAAGGAGGAGGGAGGACTTCTAAGTTATTTTAAACTTTGCCAAAATGAACCTGCATTCAGAGTCTTAGAGGAATGGAAATAAGCCCAAATCATTTGGAAATCTTACCCTGTGTTTTTTTGTATTGGAAAACTGGAAATATCAGTCTGGACGTGCATTGCTCTAATTATCTAGTATTTTATGCAACTGTTTTCGTTTGCCATTATCTTTTTGTGCACTCATAAAAATATGGCTGCCATTGTGAGAAAGTGAAGGTAAGAGACGGGATCAAACTGTAGCTAAGATGTTTTTAAGACTTCCTTTGATTATGTTTTTTTTTCTTTCTTTCTGAATTACATACTATAAATGCTTATCTGAAACTCATGTACAGATTTATAGTTTAGAAATCATTATGTGTCCTTTAAACATTAAATTGCTGAGTTTGTAGTGCACACTAACAGTAAGAGACAAAATTTACTCGTTTTACCTCTTGGTTTACCTACACATACTGGAAACTAAATCAAAATTAACAAAAGTAACATGGGGGATGGGGACTTAATGTATATTACCTAGTTAGAATCTATTATTTAATCTTTTCTTCCTGTTGTAATTATGACTTTTTTCTTTAAACCAAGCTAAAGAGCTGATGTTCTAAGAACTATTGGGTTTGGGGTTTTTTTTTACAGCTGTTGAAATGATAGCATGGGAGTGTATATAATCACAGTTATACCTTAACAGTGCTTTAACACTACACAATAAAAAGAATCTTATAAGCATCTCTACAACTTTATCAGAACTCCTTGACTTAGCATGGAAGGAGTTGTCATGCTTTCAGGTTATATAGTGTTTCCATACCAAATCAGTAACACTGATTTACAACTATTAAAAACAAACAAAAAACCCCCAACACAGGCACTTTCAAGCTTGTGTCTTGAATTTAATATTTTCCTGAGAAGTACGTAGCAGAAACACACTATCTGTCAGTCTTCATTAGGTAGAAATAACATTCTCAGGAAACTCTTTAATATCTATTAAGATGCCTGTTTAATTAAATAATATGCTGTCCTACAGGAAATGAAACTGAACCAGGGGCTCCATGGTCCTCCCACCTATTGCCATATCAAAGTCATTTTAGTCTAAATTACAGATGAATCATGTTGGAAATTTGAGCAGAAAGGAAAAGGAACTTACTATCTAAGATTTTTAATATAATAAAGCTCTTGAAATTAAAAAAGTATTTGAAATCTTGCATATTGTTATATTATATATTCAGTATCTTTTAAAATTAGAGCTAAGGTTATATTTTTGTCTAGGATTTGTCAGGCTGTATTAGAATATGTATTGCAGTGTATTGCATTGATATATTAACAGCTTTTATATCCTTTCAGCTGACAATGCTATTTAAAACCATTTTTTTCTAAATTGAGTGCTAATGATACTGTGTATTTGGAGAATTGAAATTTAAGTTCTATTTCACTACAAAAAAATTTCTTACTTTGAGAAGAGCTTTAGTCACCAGTAAAACCAACTCTTAATGTTGACTATATACAACAAAATAGTTTTAATTACAAAATAGATATTACAGGTGAATCCTTGAAAAAAGGAAAACGAGGTGGGTTTTTTCTATATAAAGATTAAATAAACTAAGTGGTTAATTAATCTGTTGGCATTGTTTTCCTTCTAGTGGTTTAAATATGACAAATTGCTAGGTTCTAATGAATTTAATGAACATATTACTCTGATTAGCATCTTCAAGGTAACAACTGGCTTTATCAGAAATTCAGCTTTTGTTTCCTTTACTGTTTTGATTGAGTCTCCTTGGTTTTGGTTTTACAATATGGGAACTGTGATTGGTACTTTTAAATGCTTTACAGATTTTGTAATTAAAAACATTTTTAAGAGTTCTGCCTTTTGAGTCAAGCATGGCAAGCAGATTAACTATATAGTTCATACAGTATCAGTGATTAGAACAATAAGCTCTGAAGTGTTTTTTCCAAATAAAAAGTGTCTCTCTAATTTATTAAAAATCCACTTGTAATAATGGGTACTTATATTTGAATCTTCTTTATTGTGGGCAAAGAGACTCACAGTATTTTTCTTGTCTGGGTCTATTATGTCTTTAGGATAAGGTCATAACATAGTCTTGGGCATGATTTGCATATTTTTGCCTATTTTGTAAAGGACTTCAGTTGCAGGTTATTAAGCACTGTTATTAAACATTGTAAAATATTGTTTTCTTGCTGGACAGACACAATATCTGAGTCATAGAGATAATGTGCTTGCTCCTGGTTATGTAAAAGAAAGGAGAACTCAGGATAAAACTGGGTCTTCTATTTCTCGGTCTAATTTCTTAATTCTAAACCACCTTTTTTTTTAAATACAAACATTCATATTGCAGTACTTTCAGTATTTTTTTTGGTTTTGTACAGCACCTTTGTGCAACATTATATACTGCCAGTATGTAAACCTTTATTTAACAGAAAATATTTGAATGTAAAATTCATTCATCACGGTAATTCTTGTTTCGCAGTTCTAACACTTATAAGTGTGATTTTGTTGTGGGTTTTTTGTTTGTTTTTAGTATATCTGGTAAATTGAGATACCTACCACTACAGAATGAAATCAAGTACAAAACAAACAAAAAAATGCATTCATTGAAAAAAAAAGAAATATATATGTACTTGATGTATATGTACACACTGCATCAATGTGTGTTGTACATACTTCAGCTGCCTTGGCAAAAAGTTTGTCTTTCTGATTTCAATTACAGTTGACAACTTGGCCATAAAACATTACTTTCTTGATTAGTTTCAAGCTCTAGGAACAGCATTTTCTGAAAAGAATGTTTGAATGTTGTATGTATGGAAAAACATTTCCATTTGCAAAGTCAAATGACCAGAGAGTATGACATTTCTGGTAAGATACTATATCAAATGGAAAATCCTAATGAAAGCATTTTATTCTAATGCAATATGCTTAGAATCCATGGAGCTCATTTTAATTAAGGAAGAGTTCAAAGGACAGAATTAACTTAGCACAATCTTGAGTATAATGCAAAGATTGTAAAATTGCCAAAATATTATAGAATCATAGAATGGTTTGGGTTGGAAAGGACCTTAAAGATCATCTAGTTCCAACCCGTCTGCCTGAAGGCAGGAACACCTTCCACTAGACCATCCAATCTGGCTTTGAACACTTACAGGGAGGGGGCATCCACAGCTTCTCTGGGCAACATATTCCAGTGCCTCACCACCTTCACTGTGAAGAATTTCTTTCTAATATCTAATCTAATTCTGCCCTCTTTCAGTTTAAAGCTATTCCGCTTGTCCTAGCACTACACTCCCTGTTAAAGAGTCCCTCCCCATCTTTCCTGTAGGGCCCCTTTAGGTACTGGAAGGCTGCTATAAGGTCTCCCCGGAGCCTTCTCTTCTCCAGGCTGAACAAACCTTAACCCTTTCAGCCTATCCTCATAGGGGAGGTTCTCCAGCCCCCTGATCATCTTCATGGCCCTCCTCTGGACCTGCTCCAACAGGTCCATGTCTTTCTTAGGCTGGGCGCCCCAGAGCTGAATGCAGTACTCCAGGTGGGGTTTCACGAGAGCGGAGTAGAGGTGGAGGATCACCTCCCTTGACCTGCTGGTCATGCTTCTTTTGATGCAGCCCAGAATGCGATTGGCTTTCTGGGCTGTGAGTGCATGTTGCTGGCTCATATTCAGTTTTTCATCCAGTAGTACCCCCAAGTCCCCCGCAGAGCTGCTCTCAATCCTGTCATCCCCCAGCCTGTATTGATACTGGCGGTTGCCCCAACCCATGTGCAGGACCTTGTTTTATAATTTCAGAATCAGAAACTGATGAAGTTACTGTTTTAAAATATATAATAGAAACTTTTTGTCCCTCAGTAGTAATGTATGCTATGAAGGGCAGTAACACTTTTGATACAGTTGTTGCAGTTATGCCTTTGAAACACATTCTTCAGTACAGTATTTTGGCTCCCATTACCCTGTTAAGAAATGCTGTGACTTTCAAGGAGGTTCGCTTTAATGTTTCACTTATCTCCATCTTGAGGTGGGACAATGCCAAGGAGGCAGCGTCATGGACAGTCAATCATATAGTTTGCAAATAACAGAAAAGCTGAATTTTGGTTCACTTCTCTGGGAAGGCACTGTGGTGGCTTTTAGCTCAAGCAATGATAGTTTCCAGAGACCTTGAGTGGAAGCACTCTCCCGCAAAGTACTCCGCTCCTAGGATGCTGTCAGTAAAAGTATGCTTTATAATTTTTAGCTAATGCTTAGTGGTGAGATGTCTGAAGTAGTATCAAATAAAGGTGAAACCTTAAGATCCAAACACTGTACTGTTTAGTTGGAATAGAATTCAATAGAATAGAATCATTATTCTGAATTTTGCTCATCTTTCTTCTTTTAGGTTGGTTTTTCTTTTAAGGCATTCATAAAGATTTAATCCATACTGAAAAGTGAGAGTATCAATTTAAAGAGTTTGTGCCTGGCTTTATTACCCCTTTACAATCTCATTCCATATTAATTTCTTCTGTGAAGATATTGTTAAGAACTGGAAATAATCTAAAAGAGTAATTATAAAATTCAAACAATTTTGAAGGAAAAAATCCAACTTTACTTTTTTCTGCTTACAGAGCAATGAAGCAAGCTTAACATTCGTTTACAGGAAAAATGTGGGTAATACTTTACTTCAGAATATATAGACTCCATTACTGAATTTGTATATCAGTCTGATGCTGTCAATCACCACAAGCGTTTAATTGCATGAAGAACTGAGTAGTTTCATTTAGGTCTTGGTCCTTCTATTTTGAGTTGTTGAACACAACTAAGGGTACATTAGCAAATGCATTTATAGAATGCAAGGAGAGGTGTAGTGGGAATAGCAATAATATTAGTTAATTAAGAGAAGAGATTGGGGATATTTTGAGGTAAGTAGGAAAAAAGAAAATTTCCTTCAAAAGATAATCTCATTGCTCTAAAGACAGAAGCTTTTTCATAATTATCACTGTTTTACAATTTACCAAGAGAAGAAATGGTAAAAAGTCTATATAACTCAAACTGTCAGAGGCTAAGAAAGTCTTTTGTCTTTCAAGTCCTTGAATACATACCCAGATCAGGCTAAGGAAGGAAGTAGGTTCTGTCATGGTCTTACAGCTGTTTGATGATCCACAGTTTCCCTGTCAAGTTCTTAATGAACATTACAAATTGCTGTTTTTACCAGGATCATATTTAAATTGACAGAAAACTTAGTTTTTTAGGTGCCTTGCTTCTGTCAAGGCATGAGATGTGTGATGGAACCTGGAGGAAGTTTGCATTGCATAGCTTCATGTCATCCTTGTTTTTGAGGAAGAAGGGACTTCCTTTTCCAAGGCTGTTGAGCTGATGCTCTTCAAGTGTATTAAAGGGATTATAAGTATGGTGGGCTATGTTTTATTATTAAAGTAGCTTCTTAAGTAAGAGTGGAATGTAAGTATTCTTCTATAAGCATGCTCATTCTTCTTAAAAGCTGGAGAAATACTAATACTTCATTCTTGGACTATAAGACTTACGTACACAGACTGGTGTAATGATGTTGTACTACGGATTTTTCATGTATTACAGTGAAACACATGCTGCAAGGAAACAAGCAACAGAGCAGGATTAAGATCTGCCCTTTAAGGCTGGATTGTTTCTAAGTTATTGCAAAAATATTTCAAATTTTAAAAGATCAACATATTCCATCCTTCCGGATATATGTATTTATATACAGTATGTATATAGTGTAACTTTTCCAGGCTGACTTCTGACATTGTGGAAGATTTCATTTTGAGGGGAGTAAAAACTGGAAGCCTCCTAAGATTTCTTTTTTGGCTGTTTTAAAAATGACCGTATTTTAAAATCTAATGTGTTTACCATACACTGCAACTGGAATTCCTATTTTGAACTGGTCTTAAAACACTTCAGATTCTGATTTCTAAAAGAGCTTGATTTAAATAAAAATAATTATTTTGCAGTCTTGCTGTAATCAACAGATTATGCTTGTTATATAGAAGGGAATTTTTATTTCCAAAGAATTATTTACAACAAAACCAGCATTATTACTACTAAATGATGAAAATTTTCAACGTTACTGTGATTGAGAATCAATGGTATGACTATACAGGTCATTCAGCTATACAATTATGCATTTTTCATGTGTTAACCTGTTGTTATCATAAGAATTGGAGTTAATGTAAAATATTTTTAGATCACAAAGTTAGAATTTCTTATTTCCTTAAATGGTATTCTGCAGAATAAGTATGATTTAATTTGAGCATTTTATTTGTTGCTACTCGTATAGTTTTTAAAATTTAATTTCTTTTTGTTGTTTAGGAATTAAATACTGCAAGTTGACAATGATTTGCTAGCTTGTAATAATCTAACTTATATAAGTAGTACCATTACAGTATTGGACAGATCTAGGAACCATGCTGCATCTGGGTTTGGAAGAAATATTGGTAATCAGTGTCAGTTCACTGATAGAGGTACCAGCTGTAATCAGGGCATTTTTACAGAGCTGTATAGAAAGTGTGTGGTCATCAGAAGCTGTGTAGCTTCTTCCTCCATCTGAATGACCAATATGACTGCAGAATTTTATGTCTCCAGGTCAAGACAAAGCAGTGTCAGGTCTCTGGTACCTTAAACTTTGTTGCGTATGTTCTGTTCTCTTCTGATGTAGTGCAGGTGTAGACTGGCTGCAAGTTGCTCATGTGCGATTATTCTTTTTCCTGAGCCTTGCTCTTAATCTGAGGCCTGTAAGAGACAACTCTATTTTCTTGAATTAAGTAAATTGTTTTAAAGACTTTGTCTGCACTATCTCAGCAGAGCAAACAAAGTCCAACAGAAACAGAGTTTATTTCAGAAGTTCTAATACTGTTGTCCTTCAGCCTAAGTATACCAGTTTGCTAGTGTAAAAATACATGTCAAGACAGCAGCAGGACAGACATTTACAAGATACAATAGAAGTTCTTATTCAATGGGAAAAAAATCTCAATAATTGATAAAGTTAGCCCTTTGGGAGAAACGAACTTTGAGGATCAAATCTGTATAGGGGCAGCACAGTTGTGTGTTGCACTATAACCTTATACTATGTGTAAAGAATAGGGCTGGAAAAGAGTCCAGCTTGATAGTCAGAAGTCAGAAAGCTTGATATAGTCAGAGAAACCTAGCATGATTAATTTCAAAGATGATTTTGAAACTGAAAGTTGTCTGTGATTTGTATTTTATTTTCATTGTTAATTCTGTAGATTGTCATACAGAAAAAAAAAATCTGGTCCTTATGTTGACTAAAAGACCTTTTGAAATAAGTATGCTGGCAGCAAAAATGTAATGTTGCAGCAAAGTGAAATTATACTAGACAAAGGGGAAAAAAGTATAGAATTCACAGAAAAGGATACAAACTTTTGGGTAAGAGTCATAAAACAGTTTCTGAAAAGCAAAACCAACTTTTCATTTTGGTTATTTTCTTGTTTTCTGAAAAAAGTTTAGAACCGTACTTTCACAGTGCAAAACATTATTTTAGAGCTAGGGCTTAAGCCTTTACTTTTAGGCTCAGGACCTTTAATCTGCTGTCATTGTGTTTTGTCTTATGCAGCATAAAAAACAGAAGGGAAGAGAAATTTATCCATTAATAGATTGCTAAAGGATATAAAAAATCTTATGTAAATACTATGAATTTTCAACACTGAGCATATATTCTGAGAGACTTTTTCTGTAGAGAGTTCTCAAGAGGCATGAGCAGATCAATGTACTTTTTGGCCTATGTCTCGTAACAGTTATACCTTTCAGGGGTATATCCAGTGAAGCACATTTACTATTTGCTTGGTACCTCTCCATTCCTGACACTGTTGAGAATTCATTCCTAACCTAAGAGATGATGCCTCAGCTATTAAAAGCACTTTCTAGGCTTCTGTTTGTCAATATACTTTATGAAGTGTGCTACAAGAGGCATATATCATAAATATCATATCAAACATTTTATCAGCTTTGCAAACTTCAGTTCGTTCCTAGCATTTTGTTGAGACTAAACAGACATGCAACTATGATGTGAATAGGTACAAGAATTAGGTGTGTAGGATATACAATGTGTTTTTCCATTTATAGTGGGATTCTGACAGTCATTTTGCCGCTTCTTTGCTAAATGTTAATTCAATGTCTCTACCTGTAGAAATTATGTAGTGTTGGGAGAATGGGATAAGCAATTCTGTAATAAACAACTCATTTACAGCTCTTGTCAACCTCGTAATAAGGTTTACAATGTCCATGTGTAACAAATAGAATTTTATAATACGTTTATTATACTGCTTGTACTGGATATTAATTTCTCCATGTAATCTCTGTTCTGAGACTAATACCCTCTTACCTTTTTACTCAGTGAAAACAGTGTGAATTTGGTTTTGTCATGATCAGTCTCTAAGAATTAGATTGATCAGAAACAAAAAGTCAAGTGTCAGTTGAAAATAGCATATACTCCACTGCACAAGAGAAAAACAAAGCTCTGGTGTTGCTATTCAGTTTGTTGAAATGGGAAGAAAAATTCAATTTATGTTTATATCCCTTCTGCATGAGAAGCAATGGCTAACTTAAATGTTTAACATCATTCTCCTCTTAATAGTCTTTTCTCTTTTAAGGTATAGGAGATTTTTTTCTCAAATCTATGTATCAAATGATTTTCTCTGAAAAATTTACTAGAACTGTTATACTATAGATTTTTGCACACAGCTACGTGGAGGGAATAATAAGTTACTGCATTTTAATATTAAAATTTTCAAAATAGGGTTTTAGATATTAAGTGAAATGTTGCCAGTCACAGAAAGTAAAACTGTTTACTAGCTGAGTTGGTAAGTCTCATTTGTATATCATCAGTTACCATGGGACAGTACAACAGGATTGTCCCAACAAGGAAGAAACTCAAAGCCTAACTACAGCTGAGAAAATTAGGAGTAAGAGTTACTATCATGGTTTTCTTCATAATTGCCAGCTTACAGTTTCTTGCATCTTCCTCTAAAGCATGTGTAGGGAGGTGGTGTGTTATATAACTGCTAGTTGCATTATATTGTGGTTTCTAATACTGGTCTAATTGCAAAGAAGGAACTTCCCTAAATTTGGGCATTCTGTTTTGCAGCAAGACACGCTGACCTCTGTGTGTGTGTGCTTGGTTGAAGTGAATGTTTTCTTAGAAGCTGTTTGGGTCTTAGTGATACATAGGGCCACCTAGTAGAATTAAAAGCTTTCTTATAGTATTTTTCAAGGACTGAATCCCACAGAGCTATAAGTTTTTTGTGTGCTTTACTCTTCTGACTGTTTATTAAAATGCCCAAGCGCTAAAAGATCCCTTTTTTCTGAGATTGGTAGGGAAACTTAATTTCAGGACCAGTATCTTTCACCTTCCAATGTTATCTGCTGTCCTTTGCTGCAAACGTTGCAAATGGATTGTTTAGCTCTGATCTTCAAACAGCCCAATTAGGAAATACACTTCTAAGCTCTAAAGAATTACTCATCTCAAGTGACAAGTGTCCTTGGCTAGAAAAGCTTTCTGTTTTGCAGCTGCCAGCCTCCTTCAGTTTGCCCAGTTACTTCAATTCAACTGAGTTGTACTAGCTGCTACAAAAAACTTGATACCCTTAATCTTTGACCCTTCCTTAGCTGTTAGGTCCAAGATCAGTTCTGTGGATTTTTGCATTAAGAAATGCAGCTGCCTTTCAGATGTAGCCAAAAGGAAATTTGCTGATATGCATAAATATGGTTGGGATGATAAACATCAAAAAAAGAAAAGCCTGGGATATTAAGACAGAGAACTCACTGAAGTAAGTGGCATTCAATTTCCTGTTTTGTCATTTATATATGCCATACCATAATTTTTATGTAGCCACTATGCCCATAAACTTATCAACATAATTTTCTAAAACAAGAAATTGCAAATTATCTTTTCAAGCTTGTACTTGGTGAATGAAAACAAATTAAGTTTCAATTTCTTTCTGTGTACTCCTGGAAGATTTTATTCATCATCAGAAGGGAAATGTTTCTCCATTCAGGAGAGAATTGTAACAATTCTATATTGTATGCAGTGACAAAACAGAATGCTCACCTGTATTTTCGGTTTAAAATGTCAACTGTTCTGAAGACCTCACTTTGAGAACATTTCTTACTATATTTTGTTTTATATAATGCTGATCTTTTTCTCTCTCTCTTTTTTTTTTATTTTTATTTTTATTTCCAGGTTATTTAATATTCTAATCAAAACTATGGGAGAAAAAGCCATTGGTCAGTTAGCTTGGGTAGATCTGTGCTATGGACAGAGGTGTGATTACAGCTCTTGCACGCAAATCCAAAATAATCATGAGTTAGTGGGTCAGAGTGCAGTTTCCCATTCAATGGAGCCATTTAATGTGACTGCAGACAAAAGGCTAAATTCTTGCTTCTATTTCTCACTCCCATCTGTGCTACTTGCTCCTTCCCATCTTTCATGTCTGGTCCTCATTGGAGCCCTCTATAACCATATTTTAGTCACTGTTAGCCACATAGGATTATCTGTGTGTTTTGCCAGTATGCTCTGTTCTCATTTTAATGAACTCAGTTGACCCTTGTGGAGGTCCAGGTCCAGCATTTTTGCCAGGACAAAGTAAGCAAGAGCAAGGCACAACCAGAGGCAGGGAGCAAAGACACCCCCATGCCTTTTAGCAAATGCAATCTCTGACATGATCTGACCACATCTGTTGGAACTGGAGCACTCAGTGCTAGCACCATTTCAGCTGGGGTTGCACTAGCTTCTGTGGGACATGAAGTAGGAGTAATTACACAGTCATTAGTACCCAAACTAGCTTATTTAAAGATTACTCCTTTAATTAAAAAGAACTTCAATGTAGTATAAATGTACTATTATTCTGTTAGGGTAAAAGTTTGCTGCCTCCTCAGTCTCTTGTAAAATTTGAAGTGTTTATTCACTAGCATTGTGGGTTAGATTTTCTAAAAAAAACTGTTCTCAAGATTTATTTATAATAGGAACATTTTTGCATGCATTCCAGCACTAGTTGGCAATGTTACTGCTGCGTGAGTAATAAACACCTATATACATGGTTACAGCTGCATCTTGTAGTAGAATCAATTCATTATTGAAACACTGGCATTTAAGTCCTTAGAAGCATTGATAATCTTTGCAAAATGCTTAGTAGCTGTAATTCAGCAAGGAAATGGTATCTGTGCCCACTTACAATTTAGTGGTTCACAGGTCAACAAGAGGTTACTGAATGGAACGGCAAAAACTTAACATACATTTATTCACGCCCCCTGGTCTGGACCTTTATATCGTGTATGGAAGATTGTATTTACCCTGTCACAGGGGTAGAATTCTGTACAAACTGTGATTACATCCATTTTAAGAAGTGTGGCTACACCTACCCAATGAGAAGCTTGAAATCATTGTGATTGATGCTCTTCAAGATAGTACCAAACCCAAGTATAAGATATGGACTTTCTTTGAAGTACTGTCATTTATCTTGACTGATATGTTTCATCTAGAGGAGATTCTGCTACTCACATGCTGTCAAATTCACATTCATGCAAACTTGTAGAAGAAAAAGCAGTTACTTATCAGACTATTTTAGAGATTATGTCAATATGGGTTCTAACAACTATTTACTAACTGGATTTACAGCATTTCAGCTAGCACACTTTTGAAACAATAAAAATATCCTCTTTAAACCTTTGCAGGGACGGAAATCATGAGTGAGATCAGACTTACATGAAGCAAATGTGTGCTGATCCAAAAAATGTTATCTTCAAAAAAGAGTTGAAAAAAGCCACAGAACCCTAAATGACCAGTAACTGCTGGTTACTGTTGCATGTTACTATACTTCTCTCCTATACAGTAAACCTGGTAGACCAGTGTCAAAGGGCTCTCTTTTAGCACAATGTGTTCCTTTTGGCCTTTTGTTCAATTATTCCAGCCAATGACTTAGTTGTGTATTTCAGTCACTAACTGCAACTGAGTAGGTGGTTGCAAAAAGCCAATGAAGCAGGCAGTTTCCCATTCATGTCATTTTCATTGTAACTTGTCTTTTCTTTGAGTTTCTTGAGTGTCAAAATAATTTCTAAATTCAGTGGATCTCAGTGATCTCCTCAATTATCTTTATTTGGGGGGTTTTAATCTTATTTTTTCCTCATAAGAAACTCTGTATAGTTATAACTGAAAAGAGACTTCTCTGGTTGTAGTCAAGCCGTGCCAATCTAAGGATAGCATAAATGAAGAGTTGGAGTCTTTATATTTTGATAGATATTTCAGTAAATAGTAGCCAAAAGAAAAGCATTGCAACATACTCTAAGTGTTTCTTTTCAAATACCAAGTGTATGTGTGTTAACGAGTTCTCTTTGGTATATGTATCTTTGATAATAAGCAAGATGAAGTTTGAAGCTGCTTTCTCTGGTACTGAAATTCAAATATTTTAATTACTACATTTAATGGTACTAAGAATTTTGTTTGCTATGAAGGAAGTTAATCCTGCACTTAAAAAAATTCCTGTCTTTTTACCTGCGAGTAGAAGACATAGCCCAGAAGCTACAATGACTAGAAGAATATCACAGTTGTTACTGTCTGAGGTTTGGATTTTGTGTTGATTGGAAGTGTTGAAGTGCAGTTGCAGGACAATGTTCCTTAGCTCACGTACGAGGAGGCCATAAGCAGTAACAATGCTGATTTTTCCTGCTATATTCTATCAGTTTTTCATCCTTAACTTGAGCATGTTAAATGGAAAAAAATGTGATATTGACACATTAGCCTTCTGGTTTGTTTAATCACTGGCATCTTTATTAAGATTGCTGTGATTGGGAAGTGATTGTCCCTCTGTACTCGGCACTGGTGAGGCTGCACCTCGAATACTGTGTTCAGTTTTGGGCCCCTCACTGCAAGAAAGATATTCAGGTGCGGGAGTGTGTCCAAAGAAGAGCAATGAAGCTGGTGAAGGGTCTAGAGCACAAGTCTTATGAGGAGTGGCTGAGGGAACTGGGGTTGTTTAGCCTGGAGAAAAGGACGCTGAGGGGAGACCTTATTGCTCTATACCACTACCTGAAAGGAGGTTGTAGCAAGGTGGGTGTCGCTCTCTTCTCCCAAGTAACAAGCAATAGGATGAGAGGAAATGGCCTGAAGTTGTGCCAGGGGAGGTTTAGATTGGATATTAGGAAAAATTTCTTCACCAAAAGGGTTGTCAAGCATTGGAACAGGCTGCCCAGGGAAGTGGTTGAGTCACCGTCCCTGGAGGTATTTAAAGGATGTGTAGATGTGGTGCTTAGGGACATGGTTTAGTGGCGGACTTGGTGGTGTTAGGTTAATGGTTGGACTTGATGATCTTAAAGGTCTTTTCCAACGTAAACAATTCTATGATGACTGTTGACAGATATAATTTTACACAGGACATAAAGAATGTTACAAGATGGGAGTGGCTCACAATTATTAGGGGGGGGTTTGTATTGTTTAAATCATTGATTTGAGGATAGATTCAATCAATGACTGTATGACTTCTTTTTAATCTTCACAGCAACCTTCTGGTTACTGCAGATTTATGGATGTAGTTTTTGTAAGTTGATATTTAATTTGTAATCAGGAAATGACAGCATCCTGAAACTCCAAACTGTTTTTAAAACAGCCTACCAAGAAATTCATTAAAAATAATTGGAAAAAAATTAAATTTTGGCAACTGCATTCTTGGTACCTGGTGTGTCCTATTTTAATTTTCATGGCAGAAGCCATGCCTTTCAGATAAACTTTTGCGTTACTGCATCGTTTTTCCATGTTTTTGTTCAGTTTTTTTTTTTTCATTGTACCATTCTTGACATCTGTAGTTCTTGTTTTCAGGCAAGAAAGTTCTTCTTTCTGTTTAAATTACTAGTTTATTGTAAAATATCTATATTAAAATAATTTTTAAAGAAATCATTAAATAGAGGCACAAAGAGAACTTTAGCCCATAGTGGTTTTCTCTGTCAGTAGAATTATGGTTTAGTGAAGGCTTCAAATAAGAAAAGCTGTGGTGGTGTCATCCTACAGCAGATGAAGCAGATTAAAGTCCATAGTGCAAGGACACTCTCTCACATAGGAGATTTAACGCTTCCTGCTGAGGAAAAGTGGCTGCTTAGGATGAAGTCAAGTTGGTTGATTAATGAGGCTGCCAAAAACTGAAATACAGGTGGTCTGACTTTATATGCTTTTACATCTCCCTAGGGAAGAGTTGAGCAAATAACATTTTGCAAACATAAGGTTTTCTATAGCTCTGCAGTTGTGGCTCACCAATTTCTCAGTGCTTCTGTGAGTTAATAGCTATATGCTGCTGTCCCAGCTGTGTTGATTTTGACATACCAACTCACTAGATTCTAGAAGAGACCCTTGATTCTATTCTGGCTGGAATTCAGCTTGCTTATTTGAACACTACTTCAGAGAACAAACAATACCTGGGACACCACTTCTGAATTTATAATACTGGCAGCTGTTTAGAGAATACATTCATAGTTCTAGATGACAAATCTCCGTAAAGATTTGCATTGCCATACAGACAGTTCCTCTTCCAGATACAAAGATGTGTTTGGCACTCCTCATAAAGATTAGTTGGTATGCATCACTAATGACTCAAGAGCCATGGTGAGGTCTCTAGATATGATCTACCGCTCCTAGGAGAGCCGCTCTTTGAATAATATGCCACACATGCTTGTTCTGTCCCTCTACTGTAAATTCATCTAGCCCTTTCTCTTCCTTGTTCTTCCCACCCTCTTTCTCTTCTTATAGACATCCTTCTCATTAGACCTTGCTTCTACCTGAACTTTTTTTTTCCTCTCTATTCATGTGCTATGAAATATGTAGCTTGACATAAAAGGAGAAAGAATGTTGGAGTAACAGAGGCAAAGAAAACATTTCAGATTTAAGAAGATTGAATTCCTATATTGCAAAAATTCAAATTCTGAATGCTGGCTGTCAGCCATAGTCTGCTCACTACAGAAGTGAGATTTTTCTGTGGTTCTTAGTATAGAGCACTAGTCTCCAAGCTTTTTTGATTGCATACCCCATCGGTAAAAAATTTTTGAGCACACACCCCTAATATATTTATTTATTGATAATAAATACACAGGTAATAAATATACATATATATTGGTAATAAATAAATATACACACCTTTGGGAGTGCAGTCCCACTGAGCTAGAAGACCATTATTCTGTGCCTTGATCACATTTTCATAATGGAACCATCTTTGATTCAGAATAAGACAATTTTTTTATTTTATCACTTCAAGGTTAGCCTTCTGATATGTCTGTGTCGCTAAGTGTTTCTTACTGAAACTTACTGGAACTTACTAAAGCATCTAGGAGTGATGCTTCCTTTGGGAAGTTGTTCTTCAGTAATTTTTTAACTAGAAACCCTAAGGTCCCTTAGGAGCTGTTTGGAATCCTCTACAGCATGTCTGCTGGTACAGAAGAGTCATTCAAAGCAAAACAATGGATTGATTACTTATAGCTGTTTTTCAAGATATGTTAACTACGTATATATTCAAAACCCTTCCTCTTACTCCTCCTGCAGTAGCTTTCAACTGAGAATCAATATGGCCCAAAATAAATATGGCAGATGTAGTTTAACATCTCTCTCCCAGCTAATAAGTTAGGCAATTGCTAAGACATAATGAAATTTTGTTTTGTTACCACCTTTTGCATTCATAAGAATATCTTTTGCGTGGATTTCAGTGCACTTTACTTTCAGCCTCACAACAGCTCTGTGAAGATAGGGAACTATTTTCTTTAGCCATTTTTAAATGAAGCACAGAAAATTTCCCAGGAAGATAGTAGCACAAGTGGCAGAGCCAGTAATAAAACTAAAAAGTCTTATGTAAGCATTAGGAAAAAAAAATAATCTCATTCTTTTGATAAAGGCTTCTTTTAAAAGTGCATAAGCAGCACATTGGAACCTATGATTTTTTGTTTGGTAATCTTGTAGTATAGTTTTCTGAATGTATTTAATCTCACATTCAGACAAACTATTCCAGCGCAAGCATATTTGGACTGTAGAAGGGGTTATAGCAACTTGGCATAGTATCTTGTATACTTAAACTGTGTATGTGAAATATATATGTATCCACTCTTGTACTTTTGAATTCAGTGTAAGGCAGACACTGTAATAGTTCAGGTAATGGTAGGTACAGGGGGGTCATAGAACAGATAAGGAGAATTTAGGACAACTTCTTGGGACAAATGAAAAGTTGGAAGAGATTTTCTAAATGAAGTGTGGGAGATAGCTCACTTTTGAGTATCTCCATCAAACACGAATCAAAGTGAAAAGGAAATAATAAAGAGAAATAACGATGTGAAACATAAGGAAGAATTATTGAAGGAAGTAAATTAGAAGCAAGATTTATACATGTAAAGAAGTCTTTGACAGCCCAGACATCATGTTTAAAACAAAAGGAAGCGGGTTTTTTTTACACAGTACGTGCTTCTGTTATAGAAACTTGTTGCAAAATGTTCTGACATCCACGTTCAATGAAGAAGTAGTCAAGTTCATGGAGGTCAGATAGATTGTGGATGGTCCAGATGCAGTCCTTTTTCTTAGGAATTCTTTCAGCTGCTCGTTGCTGGAAGCTGCCATTAGAGTAAATAACATTACCTTTTTTTATCCTCCTGTCTTAATATCCACTCATGCTTACTGTCTGAAGTGGGGTGTAGGCTGCATGATTTTAGGTCTGACCCAGTAAGATACCACTAATTCCTAAAAGTCTTGTAAAAGTCATGAGCACGAGTATGACTTGAATAGAAAATTATCTGAGAATCTTAAGTTGCACTACTCTGTTGTCCCTCACACCCCCCAAATGATTACATTTCCCTTCTATATGTTATCCCTTTCTTTTCCCAAAAGCAATTAGCTTCTTTGCAAATAAGGAAATACAGACCAGGCCAGCACTGGAGATGTGAAAGTTTGAAAGTTGTGCTACAAAATATCAAACCTGCCTAAGCCTCAGGGATTAGAAAGAAAACACAGTATGTTCTGTTTCCTACATAGCAATAAGTCTCCTAGGGAACCTGAACAGTGAACCGTTTCCTTCTCTTTTAGCTTCAGATGCCTTTTTTTCTATTCTATGTTATGATTGTGGGTGCTGCTTCAGGTTAATGCCAACAAACGCACCACTGTAGGTTTAAGAATCTGCTTTGAAGTTCCACAGCAAAAATAAAACTATATACCTAAAAGGTATCAAAAGAATGAATTAGTTAAAAAAAACTTAAAAGTTTTGTTTAAAGTATATTCTTTTGAAATATTGACTATGTTACTTGCTAAAGACTACAGTAGCTAATAAATTGCTAGAATTTATAAAGGCAAAGAATACGGCAAAAGTGAATCCCTTCTTTTAAATGGTATTCCTTTGAGTTTGGAGATCTTTTTGGATGAGAAAACTATTGATTTAGATACAGATAAACAGCTGTTTCAGTCTTGGTGGTGATGACTACTGCATTGATTGCAGTGGTGGTAACTGAATTATAATCTTTAAAGACAGTGGAATGTGCTCAATGTTAATATAACAGTTTGCTAATGGACTAGAAAGCTCTAATCAGTATTAAAAATCACTTAAGACTTGTTATGTTTAGCAGAAGCTACAAATAAAAAAAAAAATGCGGTGACCTTTGAGTTTGGCCATGAAAACTATTAAATGAAAACTGTTAACCATCTGAATACAATTAAAAAAAAACCCCTAACTTTTGAGATTTCTCCCTGCTTTATCTTCATTTATTAAACCTATGAATGTGGTGGGGATGAAACTAGCAGGATAGAAATATTCTGTATCTTACAGATACTGTATGTTGTATTTGAGTCAAACAGTATCACCTTTGACTTCAGAGATTTATTTATTTTTGTAAATCTTGCTTGGGATTACATAAACACATTCTGAAATGCTCATAATTTATAGCCCTTGTTCTACACTAGCAAAAATTAAGATTCTAAGAAATACCTATTTCTCTAGAGCTCTTTTAAGATAATAACATGTTTATGTAGAAATTCCCTTAATAGCTTACATGCATGGCAAGTACTGTTTCAATTAGAGGAGTTTGAAGCGAGTCCCAGTGCTGGTTTACATTTCAGTTGTTTTAGTGCCATGGTGATTTGTGGCGTCTGGCCTGACTGTACAAAGGTCCAGCCTCATCGAAACATCTTTTAGAATTGAGTGTTTCCGGACCTTTGTCACAGTACTGTGAAGCCATTCACCAGAATCATACTGACACAGGTACAGGGTGAAATTGCAGTGGTTCTGTCTTTACTAGCCGTGAGTATATCTGTTCTGAAACATTTTGCTTGAACTGTTCAGTTAGAAACAGTTTAATTCACCCACAAAAATAGGGCCTTCATGTCAAACTCATTGTGTGAAGGGAAAAACTTGTAAGTGGTACAATATGTGATTAAACTTTGCTGTGTAGGCATGTGCAAGATAAGTAATTTCTAGCTGCAAGAAACTGGTTTATTCAGCTGCTTGAAAATTCCTTCAGGCTTGATGGAAAACTGCTTGGCTGCTTTGTGCATCTACAGGAATGCTGCAGTATCTGTTCAGCAGCTTTATGGGAAATGTATCCAAACGATGATTAAAAGCCATGGGATGTGTATTTGAAGTAAGAATAGATAGGAAAGACTTGAAATAAATATATTGCAATTATTGATCAAAGCAAATTTAAAGATAAAATTATCAAGGTGTCTAATTAAGTGATTTCTGAAGAGTTTCCATATGCTTGTGTAACATAAACCCTAAATTTCTAGGGTTGCAAACTTTGGGAAATCAAACCCAGTTTTATTAACGTGTATCTGAAAGCCTTGACTTGTGCTTTGGAGAAGAACTGTTCTTAGCTTGATGATGCAAAAAACAGGTTGACACGTTTCTCCGAGCTGCCATTCTTTCCTGGTAATAACCTGGATTTCTTGTTTTAATGCGACATAGTAGCAGTATTTTGTGTGCTATATGAGTTGCTATATAGTTTCCTGTGTGATCTGCAGCTGCTTCAGAGGGGTGAGAGTCTTGAGTCAGATCTGCCGGCACCTTGCGGATATCTTGGGTAGTTTACAGCATACTAGCTACGTATGCAGAACTGAATTGAAGTGCAAATGTCAACTTCTGAGTAAACTGAATCACATTTTAGGGTTTTTGACTATATGACTAGATATCTGTGACTATAAGAACTGATTCTGTGTACAGTTCTGTATTTGTGCATTCCTCTTTGCTAGAACAAGTTGTGAATTAGCAGGTACCAAATTTAAATTCTTAGTGGTGAACATACAAATCTGCTATTGATCCCGTTTGTTGACTTTTCTCTGGCACTTCAATCTTCACAGAGACTGTGAAGCAGAATGTGGTCTATCACTGTCTTCAGTTTCTTAAAATGGGAGGTCATGCACTGTTTAAAATCCAGTTCCTACTTAATAATGAATGAAGGCTGTTCAGTGTTCTTTCTGAAATAAATCTGTGATTTTTAGTTCAAATGCTTGGGAAGTTCCTTGCTCCAGGTAATATAAGGTCAACGTCCTGTTTCCCAGCTTTGTTACTCCCAGCATAGAGGTGAAGGATTTGAACTGCTTTTTAATGTTCTAGAGTTAGTTATTGGCACATTAATGGATCAGTTAGGATAAATAAGATAGTACAGTTGTATTTTACTCATTCCAAGCAACAAATATCTGCTCCTAAATCTATTTTCTGATACTTTTCACCAGCAGTGAAAATTACAACTGGGGAGTGTGTGTGTGAAAAGTCTGTCTGAATAATTGCATACCTTTTTTCTTCACTTATCTGAGAGTTATGATGGAATATAAAATCTTCATCTCCAGGTTAATATTTGCAATATATTGCAACATACTATGTTGTTTCAGTGTCAGGCAAACTGCAAAAGGTAATGATTCTTATGGCATGTTTTAAATGATAACGTGTATATTTCCTGGAAGCTTGATCAGATAAATCTAAGCCACTGTGGTATAACTTCAAGGACACTCAGTTGGATTTTCACTGACACATAGCTAAATGAGATATAAATCTTAGATGATTTAGAGTTTAACCACTGTAAATAAATTATTTTTGTAAAACTACATAAAAGTATGATCCCTAATTTTGCAGACAATATCCTGAACTTGCTGTTGATTTTGAGTGGTATCAAACAACTGAATCCTATCTGATTTTTTTAATAGTTTTAGCTTATAGCTCATTATAGGATTGTGAGCTTCATATTGAGCTAAAAATAAAAAAAGGATATATGTTGATGAATATATTTCTAAAAGTAATTTCTCTTGTTGTCTTTTTCCATGTATTATTCATCTTTTGGGAAGAACCATCAATGCCTGAAGGTGCCTTTGTAATGCTTTTTCATTAGTGCTGATTCTTCTAGACAATCTATAAATTGATGTGTTCTGCACCCCATGAGAATAATGACATATTGCTTTGGAAAAAACCAAGAACCCTGTGGTTACATTAGGCCTTGAAAGATGATCATAGCAGGATTGTTCACAAATGTAGAAACTCATGGTACTGTGCAATTTCCTTTAGGAAAGAAAGTTATAATTAGAGAAACTCAGAGGCTGTTCACAGGATGGATGAAAGGGACCTCCACTAGGGCTAGTGACCGTTTTTGCTATATTACAGACACAGTGCATTTTCTATCTTAAATTTATTGTAACATTATTTTCTGGCACTTAACATATAAAACATGTTTGCACAAGAACTTAAATATGGGAAATGTTTTACAAATTATAAAACAAATCAATAGAACTTTTCAGATCAAGTAAGCAAATATATTCTGTCATTATAATAGCAGTGTTTAAAAGAATGATACAATATGCTGTATTTTTATGGGACTTTTTGTAAAGCTGTTTAATATGTATTGCTTTTTTTTTTTTGCTTTAGCTTTGGAGAAAACATGCTATCAGTTTAGATGGAGTATTAAATGGAATCATCAGTTTAAATGAAGAACTTGGTTCTTAGGCATATGGTCATAAAGGGCGATTCTGTAAAGTATGTATATATTGTCAGTTAAATAACACCACTTCAATGCCCACCTGTCCTTCTGGGGCAGAGTTTTATGAAGCATCATGCAGGACAGCTACTTTAGGTAGTAGTGCAATAAAGTAAATGGATTCTAGAATATCCCTAATTTCAGATGCAGAACTTTCATATCTAGAGACTGTTAGCAGAAATTAGCTCAACTTACCTTACATTTATAAAAGGCCTTTGAAAAGAAACTTGTAATAACATCCTTTTCACTTAGAACAATCATGTCTGTACAACAGAATCTCAAATATTGCTTTAGAATGAAAATAAAGTGAAGTATAAGAATCTTTTTTTGGTCAGATGGAACATGGGGAAGAACCTTTCATTTCCCATCCCTTTCTCATAGACTTATTCCTCTCTCCTCGTTTGGTTTTGTTTTTTTTTTTTTAAAGCTAGTATTACAATACTACTTTTTACCAACTCAGTTACAATACTGGAATACACCCAAGGAAAACATACAGGGCAGCCACTTTCCAAACCCAAATTCTCACACTAACTAATGTTGATTGCACCACATTTAGCTACAGTAATTTATATGGCAGTTGAGTCACTGTACTGGAAAGCATACCAAAGAATAATGCAGAAAAACATGAATGTGCCAAAAGAAAGTGAAGAAACAGTCATTTTATTAATTTTAAGAAAGGATTTGAAAAAAACTGCGTAGAAGTTAGGAAGAAAGAACAGCAAGTCAATGTCTCTGCTTGTGAAAGAAATAACTAAAATTTTGTGCATGTTATCTACATTGCTTTTAAAGGACTGGTGCCTGAAAATAAATCTCAAATAATCTGTGTGCAGTCAGAAATGGATAATGAACTATGACAAAAAAAGGTAACAGGTTAGGGTGTTCACATGGAGGCTTCATAACGAGAGAAAGGAGAAAGAAAAGATTAGAGAAATAAA